>NC_081158.1:2481598-2678188 GCF_012432095.1 Onychostoma macrolepis | reverse complement strand
TTCTTAGGTACCCTTTAGATGTATAACTTAAGCCTAAATTGGGTAGCGGTTATAATATAAATAAATTGTTCTCTTATCAATTTAATGTTCCCTAGAACTGGTTCTCTTTTAAATACAAATCTTGTGTAATCCCACATATCTGTAATCAGATGCACAACAAAAATAAATAAATAAACAGATCACATAACAATAAACATAACAATCTTTCATACAAAACATAAATTAATATCATAAAATATTATAAAAAAATGTTTAAGGTAGACAAGGATTTAATATGGGGGAACTTTCATAACTTTGCATTTGTGGATATAATATTTTGCAAGCAAAATATTTGCAAAGAAAGTAAACATTTCCATATTGCTTCTCAAAAGTGAAAAATCCAAACAAAACATCCTTAAAGTAAAGCTCAAATTCATTGTACTTTGCATATTACAATGAACTGTCTTACAATCTTGCCAAATGTCTTTCCAAAGTTTTCTTATTTGAGGAAAACATCAAGCGGTAAACAGAAAGAGTAATATACAACATAAGACAGAATAAACAAAAGTTAACTAAGAAAGATAACATTCTGAAAACAAGTGAGTTTTGAGCAGCGATTTGAATTCAGACAGGCTATTGGCAAGACAGAGTGATCTGGGTGTAGAGAGTTCCATAATTTAGGGTAACAACACTGAATGATCTGCCCCCATGGAAGAGAGGCAATATCGAGGGATGGTGAGAAGGTGAGAATCAGAGGACCGCAATGAGCGTGGTGGAGAATAGGTGAGGAGCAGATTGCAAAGATAGTAAGGAGCCAGACCATTCAAAGCTTTAAAAGTAAGCAGGATCATTTTAAACTTGATACGATAGCTAGGATAGGGGTGATGTGGGCTGAACGCTTAGTGCGAGTGAGAATCTGACGGCTGAGTTTTGAATATACTGTAATCTAGCAATAGTGGTAGCTGGCAAGCCAATGAAAAGGGCATTACAGTAATCGAGGCGAGATGAGACAAAAGCGTGAATGAGAGTTTCTGCATCTTTGGTACTTATGAAAGGACAGAGCTGGACAATTCGTCGCAAGTGAAAAATGCTAATTTAGAGAGAGAGTTAATATGAGACTGAAATGAAAGAGATGGGTCAAACATAACACCGAGATTTCTAACGATACTTGATGCCAGTAATAATCGCAAGTAAAGTCAGCGGGAACTTTGGTGGTAAGTGATGATCAATAATTCACCAATAATGATGATCTCACTTTTTTCCATATTTATTTTCAGAAAATTTTGTCGATTTGTGTGAATAGGAAGGCCTGCATAACGTGTAGATTTGAATGTCATCAGCATAAAAATGATAGCTAAAGCCATGATGCTGTAGTATCTGACCCAGTGGTAAAATATAAATAATAAACAACAAAGACCCAAGAACGGAACCCTGGGGGACGCCTTGTTTCAGGGGGGCAGTAGGGGATCTGAAATCCCGAGCAGAAATGTAAAACTGTCTGTCATATAGATATAAAGAGAACCAGGAAAGAGCAGTGCCTGATATACCCACAGCCGAAAGTCGAGAGATGAGTAAATCATGAGAGATAGTGTCAAAGGCAGAACTGAGGTCTAGTCACAGAAGTAAAGATAGAGAGCCAGTGTCGCAAGAGAGTAATAAATCATTAACTACTTTTACAAGGGCAGTTTCTGTACTATGTTATGGACGGAAGCCAGACTGAAATGCAAGAATGATGATGCAAGTTTCTGGCTGTGAGTCACAGAAAGTACAGTTCACATATATACTTAATTTGAATGTTGACATAATGAAGGTTTTTAAAGGATAATACTGATGTTGGGAAGAATCCAAACCTTTTTCCACAAAATATTTTCCACTAATCTGTTCCATTCTGAAACAACATGTGGAGTGGAAATATAATCATTAAGAAAAAGAAAGCAATATTTCTTTCATTTTTTTTTTTTTAAGTAGATTTAAAACATATGTGTCAACCGGGTCTGGGAGATGTATTTCAGAACTTACCAAAACACTATTATAGCCCTTTAGCATTCGGGATAGCACCAAATACAATGACAAACTGTTTTGGAATAACAGGAAATTATAGTGAGAGGAATTCTTGATCAGTAAACAATTAACCATCCTGATAAATTAATTGACTAACCCTACTGATATCATTCTTAAACCAGTTTTCCAAAAAAAAAAAAAAGGAACTCGTGTTTATAGCAGAAATTCTATATTTTATTCCAAATTAAGTAATTAGTTGCAGAACAATTGTGTTTGAAATTCATAGGTCATGTTATTAGTGCTTGTTTGTGGAAATTAGAGAGCAATGCATTTCTCAACGCTGTAGTTACATAGCAATAGAACATTCAAACCACCCAACTAAGAAAAGACATATTCTGGTATAATATTCCAAGTACTGGATGGATTTTTCAAGTAATTCCTCAACCAGTTGACTTTAAAAGTATTATTTAACGTTGCAAAATCAACAAAATTAAGGACACCATTACTGTAGCTGTTGGATAAAACTGATTTTTTGACATAATGTCTTATTTTTCCATACAAAGTTACAAAATAGTTGATCAAACTATTTGCACATTACTTTATCAGGGTCTAAAGAGATAGCTGCATTTGTTTGGCATGAAATGCTTTTGCCTTGGAGAGAAGAATCCTTCCTTTTAGAGATCTCTCTGAATTTTCTTTTAGGTGTTTTTGTAAGATAGGCAAACAGTTTAAATCGTACCCAAGTTTTGGATTTTTGGATATAACTATTCCAAGATAGGTTATTGTCTCATTGACTTGGAAAATACATATATGGAAAACAGAGAGTTGCTTAATTTACATTTAAGCACATTCGTTCATCAATATGCAAGCTCATATTTAGGGTGTCACCCGCACTATTAGAAACAGGTGATTCTTTCCCCCGCAATTTTTTGACCCACGTTCCCAAAATTGCAACTATGATGCTCTAAAACATCAATTGGTATTCTATTTAGAATTTATTATATGATCATGAATGTACTTACTTTGTACATTTTGTACATAATTTATTTTCCTTTGAGGGTCACATCACCTGACAGCTGTCCCCCCACTTTTAAAATTGCTGCTACGCCCCTGGAAACACCGCTGTGTTTGAATGGAGATGCGCAGCGGCTCAGCTGTTACTTTGTCGGAAAATATTTTCGTTGACGAAATGGAGCCATAGTGTTGTAGTCAGACAATTTAAGTCACTAATATTAACTTCTTGTTTAACTAACTGTTGTATTAAATCAATATCACATTTGCAAACTCCCTTAATAATCATAAAAAGCTGTCACTCATTTTAGTTCATCGCGATCCTTACACTGCACAAAGAATCTCTTATTTACACTGTGTCATAGAGCCCTGCACGGGCCTCAAATTTAGGCCCTAGCCCGGCCCTGGCCCGAGACACTCAGGCCCTAGCCCGGCCCGTGTCAGACAGCTTATCAGAATTACCGGCCCGAGTCCGACCCGAGCCCGTCTTTTTCCCCACTTCTCCCGAAACAGCTTATACTACTGTTTTAGCTATTAAAATAGTTCAGTTTTGTATGTAATGGCAAAATGTTTTTTTCATTAAGTTAATTTAGAAAAACGTTTGGAGCATTTTTGTTCGTTAAATATAAGTTTTTGATTTTTAAAGTAACGGCCAGCGGCAGACAGTGAGCTGATCATAGTCTATGTTTGATCAATTTAGCCTTCTCAAATCATCACGTTGTAGTGAACAACAGTCAAACTGGCATTCCAAGGACCAGTTTATGGCAGGGCCAGTCTCTAACTGCCGGTGTGGAGGGAGATGTGCCCCACTGTGATTGGATCTTGGTGGAGGAACATAAAAAGATGTTCAGAACCATCAGATAAGATGCCAAGACAACTGCCAGACACCTCTAACAGGACAGGAAGAGAGACCTGCTGCATCCACGACCACCTAAGAGAGGACTTCTCATTGGACTACGGGCTGACCCTCACCATCACAACCAATCCAAGGGTTTAGGAAATGACTGCCATAAAAATTCCTCCAGATCTGTGGATGCAACAGCAGTGGCCGAAACAAAGAAAGGCCACACAGATCTATCCAAATCCATTCATACCCATGTTTGGAGACCTTAAATGGATGCAAACTGCAAGGGATTCACTTCATCCTCAGATGAAGTACAGTTTATGTTGATGGCCATTGACTGTTAACACAACAGTTCACGGAAGCAGGCCTATTAACATATTATGGTATGAATAAGTGATAGTTCAACAGTTTCCTATCATGTTTGGACTCTTTTTGCTCCTCATGATGCTGATAATAGTTTGAAAGAGGTTTGGTAAAGAAGTATTGCATGGGTGAAATGTTAAAGACACTTTTTAACTTTGTACTCCACTGTATGCAAATGAGTTCCACACTAGGGCGGGCAACACCATGGCCACCTTGGACACAAGTGGCCAATCACATTCCTGGAACGGAGAGGCACCAGATTCCAATCTCCTCCTCATCAAAAAGAGATAAAGGTACCTACCCAAAAGACACTCCTTGTTCTGAGTCTGAGTCCTGTTACCGGGAAGGCAGCAACAGGAACACTCCCCGTTTCTGAGTCTTTCATCTAGAGAGACACCAACAGAAACACCAAAGTTCTGAGTCTCTGATACATCCAGAGAGACAGCAGCAGATACGACGGTCTGAGTCTCTGGCCTGACGAGGAAAGAGATTTCAAGACAGCTAAGTTTTAACTCAGCTCCTGAGCAAACCTTCTTTATCGCATTTGGCTGCCCTTCAGTTGCAAAGGAACCAGCAGTGACGGACCCCGTCTGACTCTTGCCGCTCCGAAAGCAGCACAACCCAGTCCGCAAAGGACCTCCGCAGTGGCAGGCACTTCCTGAAACCCACGGCTCCTCAACGACGCAGCCAGGCTGCAAAGGACCCCTTGAAGACCCATCTGACCCGGCTGCCCGGTCCATGCTCTAAGGACCCTTTGTGGCACAACAGAAGTTCAGCATCCTCCAGGTCAGCATTAACGGCTACCGGAACGCAACTCTGTGCCCTCCCCACTGTACGCAGTCTGCATCACCAGTGGAAGACGTCTCTACCGCCGGACTGAACTATGACTTGAAAATTGGCCCGCAGCCTGACCCTAGGGATGTAAAAAAGTCGGGGCCCGTCGGGCCCAGGCCGAAATGCAGGGCTCTACTCTGTCTACACTTTGTCTGTTATAATAAGAGGATACGTCTGTCTGTGATAGATTACTGAATTGCAAAAGCAACTAAGTTAGAAACCTTTGAAGCAAACACAAATATGCTGATCGGGGGTGCATTTCCCAAAAGCATCGTTAGCTAACTATGGTGGTAAGTCCCATTGAACTCTACTGGTAACGACGGAACTTGCCACCATAGTTGCTTTTGGGAAACGTACCCCGGGTCAGTTGCACAGGTGCTCCTAAATATTTTTTCTTAGTCGACTCGCACGTAGTAGTTTTCAGTGGCAAATGCATGTGGTCGCACTGTAGAGCCCTGATTTGCAGCGTTACAGTAACATGGAAATTTGATCGCATGAATCGTGTCATCACGACATAACACTTACTTACTGTGTGTGTTTGGGGGAAAAGGTTTGTTTTTCTGGGGTGTAGTTTACCCCAGACCGCCAAAGAGCAAAGAAGTGAATGAATGAAACCGCGAGAGCAATGGGAGATTTGACGCTCATGGCAGATGCGCCCAAGAGATGACTCGCCTTGTGATTGGCTGAATGTTAGTTCACTCAAATCTAAGTAACAAATCAGAGAACGTGGGTGGAAATATTGGCGGTGGGTCAAAAAATTGCGGGGGAAAGAAACACCTGTTTCTAATAGTGCGGGGGACGTGTCCCTTTTTCTGTTATTTAAATCATTTAATATTTCTATATTCAAAAAAATATATATATATATGTTTGATTATGTTCCTGACAATTACAATCCTAATTTAGCTCTCTGTGCTGCGCATTTTACGGAAGACAGCTTCCAGAATCAAGAGAGTTCAGAGTTCAATGCCGGATTCACACAGAAACTATTACTAAAACATGGAGCGGTTCCAACTTTAAAACCAGAGGCAACAGTTGTTGGGCCACAACCTGTAAGTAAGATTTCATAATTTTAAATGTATTTGCATGTATAATTTCAGACGTAATGTTTTAGTTTTATCAAGGACGTAAACAAATGCCAACGCTGGCTTTAGTAGCCAGTTAGTTAAATGCTATTTCGTGTGTCTATGACAAACGTGTACAAACATTTTGGACCCGAATTTGTAATTATGTACTAATTTTGTAAATGTATTTTCCATGTATACTTTATGACGTAATTTTTCGATTTGATCAAGAACGTAAACACAAGCCAACGCTGTTTGGTTATAGTAGCCAGTTAGTTCGATGCTATTTTGTGTGCATAAGACAAAAGTGTATAAACTTCAAAAAATTATATGTAATCACAACAGCAAACTTCATTCAGAAACGTTTTGTACAAGCCGTGCTTGCAGAAGTTCTGCTTGACTCTCTTCATTACCGCTTTCTGGGTCTGATTCTGGCTCAAACTGATACGGCAATATTGACACCATTATTTACATTTGACCGGAGCACATGCAACTTTCGCCCCGTGAAGGTAATGGGCGTGAACGTTTCCGGACAATGTGCAGTACGCAGTTTAGCCAATCACAACACACCGGCCCAACTAACCAATCTGAGCCCATTGCCTGTTTCTGAGGGAGTGGTTTCAGAGAATCAGGAAGTCAACCGGGCGTTCAAATGACAGAGGAGAAAGCGGCTTACAATAAAGGAGAAATATATGAAAAATAAGGCGTTTTTTAACAAACGAAACACAAAGACATGTTATATTGCACCCCATAAACGCAATCAAGCAAAGAAAAAAAGCAGTAAACCACCCCTTTAATCTATTTCTTATTCTTCTTGTTTTTATTCTGTTTTAATTAGAAATGTTAAAAAGCTTATACATATATATATATCCTAATTTTTATTTTTTTGATCTGAGATAAAAGATGACATAAATGTTACAAAAAAGTAAAAAAAAAAAAAAAAAGTTACAAAAATGCCATTACAAAGGTAAAAACAAAATTCCCTGTAAATCACTTTAAGGAGTCAAATATTGCCTCTTAATGGGAAGGTTATTTTTTATCAGAATTTTTGATTATTGATTAGAAGGTGCTCCTAAATTTTTTACTATTCTACAAAAAAATTTTTAAGTAGAATTATCCAGAGTAGAATTATCCTTTCCCAAGTCCATGTGTTAAGAATTAAGATAAACGTTATTGTCCATAAAATATCTTTATTTCACAAAAAGTATATTTTTACTTCTTCAGAAAATATAGATGTCTACAGTGGTCTTAAAGTCCCAAGTCCTGAAGTTATTTTTCAAATTTGAGTATGATATCACAAAATAGGTTCCTGTAAGCTATCATGGCACGTTCCCAAAATTGCAACTATGATGCTCTAAAACATCAATTGGTATTCTATTTAGAATTTATTATATGAACATGAATGTACTTACTTTGTACATTATGTACATAATTTATTTTCCTTTGAGGGTCACATCACCTGACAGCTGTCCCCCCCACTTTTAAAATGGCTGCTACGCCCCTGCGTATAAGCTACCTTAAAGTCATAGGATTTCTTTGAAATCTCACCACTGCAGTTCCTTGAAATCACATGACAATGCAAAAGGTAGAGGTGTTTGTACTCATACTCAAGTATTTGTTGTACAGATAGAGTTTATAACCTTTAGTTATTTTACCTTTATTATTTTTATTACAGATTGTCCCTGTCCGTCAAATCTCCTGTACCTTTACATTTATTAAGACACTGAGTAATGATTCACAGTGGATCATAAAGTATGTGAACCTATTAACTATAAATTTACGCTTTTTTAGCTTCTCCAAAAGATAATTTAAGTCAGGTGCTTTATTTAAAAGGAACACTCCACTTTTTTTGAAAATAGGCTCATTTTCCAACTCTCCTTAAACAATTGAGTTTTACCGTTTTCGAATCCATTCAGCCGATCTCCAGGTCTGGCGGTAGCACTTTAGCTTAGCTTAGCATAGATCATTGAATCGGATTAGACCCAGCTAGGTAACTAGCTATGATATAGCTGGGGACTACTTTCAGGCGCTGCGTAATATCATTGTGCCTGCTGCACCCATGGTACGGCAGCAAAGTTCCTTGATTATTACGCCAGAATGAGAGTATAGTTCCTAGCCATATCGGCCTAGGAAATCGCAACTTTTCATTTTCCGTCGGTCTTAGTACACGATATAGCTACAGGAGAGTCAAGCTTTAAATAGAAAAATTATTGCAACTCTTTGGTCATTTTTGAGCGAGATGCTAACGGTCTAATCTGATTCAATGATCTATGCTAAGCTAAGCTAAATGTGCTACCGCCAGACCCGGAGATCGCCAGACCCATTTTCATACTATTACTACTAGATATATGAAAGGGTCACAACTCAATGTAATTGTGTATGAATGTTCATTAGTAGTTACTTCATAGTTATTTTTCTTGAACCTTAACTAGTAGATAATTAATAGTAGTTCTTCAGGAGGTATGACAGAATACATTAGTTATTGATTAGATAACTGTTACTTAACACAATCATAAAATTGTATTACATACTGATTAGTTAACACATCTTCCTTAGTAGTTAACAGTAGTGAGTTAAGTGTTAATGAATAATTATCTGTTAGTTCCTCAATAATTCCTTATTAGTTATGCATATTAGTTAAGAAACAGTATTCTAAAGTGTTACCCATCTATCAAAGGAAAAACAAAAAATCAGGGCTGTTGCTATTGTCCTTAGGATTGAGAATCATGTAAACATCACACCTAGAGCACAATGGGCAAAAAACATTCTTATACTATGTCATGTGATTTCAAGGAACAAGACATTGTTTGATACTTACAGGCACGTACACACATAGACATCAAAGGGGGCTTGGCGCTCAACACAGCAGTGTAGCACACATTGTTCGTCACATCACAAACAGGCAGAGAGCTTCTGCTTCCTGCTTCCTGCTTCCTGCTTCGCATTCCAGTTGTGTTTGTCTTGGTGTGGAGGTGAGTGGTGATGAATAAAAGACTAAGCTACCTGTGCGTCGAATTTGCAGCTAATTATTCAAAAGACAAAAGGCAAATATACTGAATTTGTCGTGCTAACATACATGACTCATGAGTTACCATGTAATAAGTTAGCTAAAGTTTAGCTAAGGCAATATATCATGGGCATATACCTTTCAATAACACAGAAAGAATTAAAACAATGTATTGTCTTGTGCAAAATAAACAAATTATTACTGAAAATATGTCCCTCTCCTTTGTGCAGTCATTTATTCTAAATATATACTTGAAACTAGTGGCATAGAAAACATGCACATTGTGGCTTAGTTTCCTTTGTTGATGCCTGTTCTTGTGCTAAAATTAGTGAATGCTAAAGAAGACCATGGTGTCCATGTGAACTGATTTGCATCTGTTGAAAAATGAAACAACATCAAACAACTGGGTGAGTGTGAGGGAATTAAAATAAGTTGCATGAAATTAAGTCAGAGTTGTGTTAATATATTTAAGTTAACGAGAGAGAGAGAGATTAAAGTTACCTCTGTGAGTCTGTGCATCTCTCTATAGAGAATGGGAATGTGAACCGATACTTAAAAATAATAAAAAATAAATAAAAATGACCAATTAATAATTGGATTGGCCATTAGCACTAAACACATGATGTCTTTTTCATTCATACTGGACGCCAGAGGGCGCCCTCGCGCAAAAAATCCACATATCCAGTCACAAAAAGTAGCGGAACTCATGAAGCTCCAGGAAATCCCCAATATGGACAAATGCATTGCTATGGATGTAACGGAGTAAACAAGATATAAACATATACAATAAACACTCGACTACGACAATGTATAGTTTATCGGTGTTATTCAAGCCATCTCTGGTATTTTCATAATAATTAAGTATATTTATAATCCATTGCCAATCGATGTATTAGTAGTCTATGGAACATATTTTCTGCCTCATTCTGTGACAAGAAGCTACATCAGATCACAAAAGGAAGCATTTAACTGGTGTTGTGGACTAAAAAGGTTATAATGTTCTCTTTCGTTGGACAACAGGTTTAAAAACGTGAATACAAGAGAATTTTAGCTTTAGGCATTTTAATTTAAGCATGTTTAGCTTAGCTAGTTAATGGAGGGCTACCTGCCGCCGTCAGAGTGAGTAATTTCTGCATTCACGCGCTCCTCGGATGCTCTCATTCCCCGAGTTGTGCTTTTAAGTCGGAATGTGAAAACAGCACGCTCGCGTTACTACAGAGATTTGTTGGACTTGTATTATTAGAGCTTTCTGACTTGAGTTCACGTGCATTTTCTCAGTCGGGAAATAATTTTTCACGTGAGGTGCCGGTGATGATGCTTCTTATGTTCGTTTCAGAGAAACGAAGGACAAATATTTTAATCGATCGCTCAGGAATGGCACCGAAATGAGGCACCGAAATCTGCGTTCTGATTCGGTTCTAGTACATACCGGTTACATAGGTACCGGTGCCATATTGGTACCGGGTTTCGGTACCTAACCCTATCCAGCGCTGGAAAGCTGATACGATATTTACACGGGTCCTACTTCTTGCCTCATCGTTCCGCAGACGTTTTCCTCTTTTGCTTTTTTTGCTTTATTCAAAGCAGCTTCTTGCAAGTTCTGTTACCTCTATAATGGCTTAATTCTTTACACTGAGCAGTTTTACTGGGCAATATGACGATATATAACAATGATAAATGGATCCACTGTTTGAAATCTAGCTATGTATTCTCCCCTTTAAAAAATAGCCATGGTTTTGCTACTCTAACCAAAGTGTTTTAGCAGTTAGCCTATATCAGTGTCACTGTAGTGAAGACTTAACCACTCCAACGCGACCTTAAGTAGAATAATATAAACATTAAATAATATCAACGTCTACATTCACTATATTATCCAGTCTCCGCTTTAGCTCCCGTGACCTAAATTCCCAGAATGCATTGCCACTGTGACGACACATTCCCATTCTCTATAGAGAGATGCACAGACTCACAGAGCTAACTTTAATCTCTCTCTCGCTCGTTAACTTAAATATATTAACACAACTCTGACTTAATTTCATGTAACTTATTTTAATTCCCTCACACTCACCCAGTTGTTTGATGTTGTTTCATTTTTCAACAGATGCAAATCAGTTCACATGGAGACCATGGTCTTCTTTAGCATTCACTAATTTTAGCACAAGAACAGGCATCAACAAAGGAAACTAAGCCACAATGTGCATGTCTTCTATGCCACTACACTGAAAAAAAGGAAAGGCAGTTTTACTGAATTTACTTAAACAATACACTTACAGTCTACTTAATAAATTTATGTTTGAGATTCAAACATAATTTTATTGTGTAAAGTCTAAATGAAATTCAACACAGTCATCAAAACATGATATAATCACTTTGCAAGAAAATGTTCAAATTGATTCAGATTTTCAACAAATGGTGTTCACATAAAATGATTTTTTCTGCTGTTTGATTTACTTCATTAAAAGTGTCTTTCAAAATTTTTTCACCCCGATGTGTTTGCATCCCTGAATATCACCATTTACATTACGTCCCCTGTCGACAAGAGTTTTTCTTTGTTAAAGTGCCATATTTTTGTCTGATGATTAAAATATATTTATCAGTAAGATGTCTATGCAAATATGTGCTATTTGTGTAAGTATTGACTGATTATAGATAGAAATAGATTTTGAAGGTTTACTACATAGTTGGTTAATTGCATATGATGACACTGAATTAGCAAACCCTCTCTTGGTGTTAAAATATTATCAAGTTTTACTAAAAACATGCATTGGGAAATTAGTGATCAAAGGCGTGAACAGTTATTTTTGCACCTTGCATATACATTTATAAGGGTTTTCCTGTCAGACTGCTAAATTTATGGGTCAAGAGTATTTCATTAAATCACACAACATATGATAAGGTATAAAGCAGTCAGTCTAGCTGTATCTTCTTCATTATTTACCCCACCTTAACCCATTTTGCATCAGACATGACATTAAATTTTCACATTTTCAGTAGATTGAACCGATTTTAAAAATGCATTATTTAACACACTAGAAATGATTAGCATGTATACATACTCTATTTTTTGTACTTGATGTTAATAGCATTACGTAACATGCATTACGTTTCACATCATAAAATCAAGCTATTATCTGTATTTTCTAGAATATAACATGCATGTTTGCCATACTCATAATATAAATTATGAACTTTTAGTGAATGAGACCTATTGTGTTTTGAGTAATGTCTGTAACTAACCTTTCTTTTTCTGTTCTGGCTTATTTTTTTAAGGATTACATTGATGCAGCTCCTGACCTTGCCATCAAAGGACTCTGTATCTATCTTAATGAGGACCCTAAAGATCTCATTCAGGAGTATGTGGTGAGTGGTTATAGCTTGACTGATGGAATCTGTACTATGTTCAACAAGCAATGCATTACTACATCTAAAAACCATGGTTTCATCTAATATGCGCACTTTTTTGTTTTGGGTTCTAAAACTACCCTTACCAAAAAGAAGTATACTTTAAGTTAATTTTATTAAGTGAACTTTACTTAAGTATACTTAATAAAATTAACTTAAAGTATATTTTTAAACATACTTTATGTAGTAAGTATACAAATATCAGTGTACTAGTAGTATACTTGTAAGTGTACTATTTCAATACTTCTTGATACTTATTCAGTACTTATTTCAAATTTACTAATTAAATACTTGTAGCATTTAAGTGCACTTTGAAGTATAGTCTCAGTAAACTACTTCTTTAGTAGGTTTATACTGCAAGTATACTCATAAGTTTTCTTTAAGTGAATTTTACATCATACTTTATGTAAACTTCTATGTCCGTATTTAGGTATTCATTTGTATATATTTTATATGAATATCTGAACACACAAAGACCCGGCTAGAACAATTGGAGTGATACAAAATTGTGAAAGGGCTTTGCTGTAGCGATACCAGTACAATATCTCACGGTTCTCAACCAATCAGATTTGAGAACCAGAACAAACTGTTGTATAAACTATTATATACAATATATTTAGACTTTTATAAGTCTAAATATATTATATATTAAGTATAAGTCAAGTATACTTGTGTCATTTTAAGTATATTTCTGAGAAGTACATAAAACACATTTCTGAGAAGTACATAAAAGTAGACAAAGTATACTTTCCTAGTTTTTTAGTTTAAAAGAAGTATACTAATAGCACACTTGAATAAACTTCTTTTTCGTGAGGGTAACCCCATTTTTGTAGTTCTTAAGTCAAAATATAATGTAAAATAACAATTTGATGGTCCTTTCTTTAAATAATATTCCATTATGCCTTTTAATAGGACAGGATAGTAGATTGGGGTCACCGCAAGCACTGGCATCTTCTAAAAATGACTTGCCTAGTAAGATACAAAAAAGCTACCCCTCATATTTCTTGTTCATGTGTTAAATACATATTCATCTTGTTTTCTATCTTTAGGACATGGAAAAAGATCTTTTACAGAGTGCCATTGAGAAGACCACCATGGGCATCTTCGTGATAAAGGACGCTGCAGACAATGAAGCCCATGATGTGGGAATTGTGCTAGAGGGTGTGACAGTACTTCAGGACCTTGACAGCGTGGCTTTTGCAACGTCAATGTTGTTCGGTCTAATTTATACTCTTAAAGGGATAGTTCACCCAAAAATGAAAGTTTGATGTTTATCTGCTTACCCCCAGGGCATCCAAGATGTAGGTGACTTTGTTTCTTCAGTAGAACACAAATTAAGATTTTTAACTCAAACCGTTGCAGTCTGTCAGTCATACAATGCCAGTCAATGGGCACACAATCTTTGAGAGAAAAAAAAACATGCACAGACAAATTCAAATTAAACCTTGCAGCTTGTGACGATACATTGATGTCCTAAGACACGAAACGATCGGTTTGTGCGAGAAACTGAACAGCATTTATGCCTCATTAGCGACTGTTTCTATGGGCTGCAATATGTAAGGATCTACGTATATATTAGGGATGTGCGGGTCTAGTCAACTAAATGGTACAGCTCCTGCTAGTCGACACTGAAAACAATAGTCGATTACACGTGTAACGGGGCTGACAAGACGTGAGACATGCGGATCCAATTGCAAGCTTTTATTTACAGGCATGGTCATAATACAGGCAGGGTCGAGCAATGGCAAACAGGTATGGCAGGGACAAGACAAAGAGTAATCCTAGGGCAAGCGAAGGTCGATCGACAGCGAACAGTATCCAAAGGGGCTAGGCAGAGAGATAATCCAGGGAACACGGGCTAGAATCCAATGGGGGTGCAAACAGTGTCCGAACAGATAGACAGGGGTAAATACAGGGAACACAGACTAGAAAATAACAAAGCGTTCCGTAAAGCAGCTGACACTAGGGGAGTGAAAAACACAGGACAATACAGGAACAGAACAGAAACACGGAATGGCACGGAAAGGGTTAATCCAGGAAACACGGGCTCTGTAGAGTTGCTACGGCTTGGGGAGCGGTAAACGCATTCAATACTCGGCAGAGAGGCAGAGAAAGTCCAAGGCTTATAAAGCGTGTGTGATCAGTATGTGCGTGGGATCAGGTGTGCGTGTGATTAGTGCAATGAGTGATTGGTGACAGCTGTGATCAGTGTTGGATGATGGGAAATGGAGTCCATGTGGTGTGTGGTGTGAAAGTCCATGTGGTGAGCGAGTGACCTCTGGTGGTGAATGGACGGAAGTGCAGACCAGATTCGTGACAACGCGAGAGAGATTTTATCATTCAAATTACCATCATTTTAACGTTACATTTAAAACATTTTAAATATTTTTAAAAGCATATCTGGGCAGAAACTACATTTTTACCTCAGACCTTGCATGCATTTTCTTCATGTCAGTTAATTACAGCGAGCTCGAAATAACCACGTGAAAGACCAGCAAGGTGTGGGATTATTTTGAATTAGAAGGAAACGCAAAAGTTTTGTGTAAACTGTGTAATGTCAAATTGGCTTACAATAACTCTACTGGAGCGATGCGTAATCATATTCAATACAGGTACATATGCGTTAGTTTGGAGGCTAGCCAAAGCCAGCAAATGTCAATCATGTCATACACTACAACCCGCTGCTGTGGTCCGCGATCCCCTCCGCGCCGTCTATTCCTCTAAGACACACTTCGGTGGTGGTGCGGGATTTCCAGTCTCTTTTCGAAACTGTCTGCTTGCTTGTAGTCATCTCTCTGCGTGCCTGTAACTTCAGTTCCTGCCGAGCACGTTTTTTATTTCAAGTGCAGAATCGCCTCTAGTCCCGTCTTTCGCCAGACCACGTTAATATTTTAATTCACTGAACAAAATGTGCATGGTCTGAGTAAGAAAAACGAGCATTGTTTTGTTTTTAGACAATATAGCCAACATGAAGTACATTTTTAAAAGCCGTTTTAATGCTATTCCTTGATACACTTTCCTGTTGTTTTTGACTTGAGTTTTAATATGTTGGCTAACGTTATATGAAAATGAAGAATTCTGTCAGTCTATTGATTGATTTTCCATTTCTGCATTGCTCCAACTGATCTGAATAAATAAGCTATGCACTGGTTTATATTGAGTGTATGCTCTTCCTTTTTTTTCTGTTTAACGACTGCCTAAAATTAAATGATGATAACGCGAGGCAAGTATACGGCATAATCGTGACCTATTTTTAGCAGAGTTCATTGAGGGATTTGACAGTGTGATTCAAAGATTAAGTATTTCAAGTGTAGGCTGTTATATAGACACACACAGTTTTTTATTTTTTGGGGGGGGGTTTCTAGCTTTTAGACTAGTCGGATACAAATGTCCGTTTAAACGACAGTCAAATTAGTTGTAGTGCACATCCCTAGTATATATATATATATATATACCTATGTTCCAGAGCCGTTGACGCGTCATGTGCCGGATGTTGTGGATGAGCTTAGGATGGTTGGACATTGCCTGTATCAGTGGTAAAAAATGATATAAATGCTGTTCAGTTTCTTGCACAAACCGATCGTTTCGTGTCTTAGGACATCAATGTATCATCACGAGCTGCAAGGTTTAATTTGAATTTGTCTGTGCATGTTTTTTTTTTCTCTCAAAGATGCTGAGCCCATTGAAGTTGCGTTTTACTTTTTGAAATTCTGCAAAAAACACATCATGGAGTTGGATGGAGGGGAACTCTCTATCAAGGCCCACAATTTCAAATCTAAACTCCACCAGTGAGATGGACCGCTTTTTGAATGACTGCTGAGACTATAAATGATGAACCCCAGAACAATTCCAACAGCCTTCATGCAAGACACCACTGCAGAGCGCAAACTGATCTCATCATTGTTTAGGCTGTTCCCCTTTGCCTTCTCTTGTTTCTTAATCCCTTTTTGTCTGAATTTGGCCCTTCTTTGGACTGGCTCAAAAGTTGATTGATTAGAGAGCTGAATCTTTGACACATGGATGATCTAGCATAAATAAAGTTTGGGTAAGGGTCAGATACTGTATGTCAACATTATTTTTTACATTTCAGTTATTAAAACATTAATTATATTGGTGCACTATATGTTATGCATACAACAGTAATTGTCTTTGTTTTCATACTAGACCCATTAAAACTAATATGTAGTTTTATTACATTTAATCAGAGAAGTTATTCATGCTAAGTTTTTGAAAGCAAAATGTTGTTTAGATGTGTCATTTAAATGACACATTGTTCAAATGATTAAATAAAGGGTTTACAGAAGGTTTTTGTGTTATTGAAAATGAAATGAAACAACAAACCATTCAAATTTGTATTAACATTTTATTTTAGTGAAGTTATCAAAATTATGTTAAGATTATTTAAATCGCACCGAATTAACATAATTGAAGCATATATCTAAAATAAAATAATAATGTTAAGCTAATATAACTGAATTATGTTAGGATAACTTAAAAAGACTATGTACACATTACTTTTTGAAAATACATCTGATTAACACAAAAGTATTATAATGAAACCACATAAATGTGTAGGACACTGTGAACTCAAACTAAATGTGTGGAACCAATGTCCATAATTCAATTGAGTAAATCCAACAAATCTTTTTTTTTCAGTGTAGTTTCAAGTATATATTTAGAATAAATGACTGCACAAAGGAGAGGGACATATTTTCACTAATAATTTGTTTATTTTTGACAATACATTGTTTTAATTCTTTCTGTATTATTGAAATGTATATGCCCATGATATATTGCCTAAGCTAAACTTTAGCTAACTTATTACATGGTAGCTCATGAGTCATGTATGTTAGCACGACAAATTCAGTATATTTGCCTTTTGTCTTTTGAATAATTAGCTGCAAATTCAAGGCACAGGTAGCTTAGTCTTTTATTCATCACCACTCACCTCCACACCAAGACAAACACAACTGGAATGCGAAGCAGGAAGCAGGAAGCAGAAGCTCTCTGCCTGTTTGTGATGTGACGAACAATGTGTGCTACACTGCTGTGTTGAGCGCCAAGCCCCCTTTGATGTCTATGTGTGTACGTGCCTGTAAGTATCAAACAATGTCTTGTTCCTTGAAATCACATGACATAGAATAAGAAAGTTTAAAAAAAAAAAGGTATTTTTTTGCCCATTGTGCTCTAGGTGTGATGTTTACATGATTATCAATCCTAAGGACAATAGCAACAGCCCTGATTTTTATTTTTTTTCCTTTGATAGATGGGTAACACTTTAGAATACTGTTTCTTAACTAATATGCATAACTAATAAGGAATTATTGAAGAACTAACAGATAATTATTCATTAACACTTAACTCACTACTGTTAACTACTAAGGAAGATGTGTTAACTAATCAGTATGTAATACAATTTTATGATTGTGTTAAGTAACAGTTATCTAATCAATAACTAATGTATTTTGTCATACCTCCTGAAGAACTACTATTAATTATCTACTAGTTAAAGGGGTGGTTGATTGCAATTTCACTTTTTTAACGTTAGTGTGTAATATTGCTGTTTGAGCATAAACAATATCTGCAAATTTGCAGCACTGAAAGTTCAGGAAGTTCTGGAAGTTTAATGCCTACAAAAACGGCTGGTAAGGGACTACAACGAACTACTTCCCAGGGCTGATACGTCACGGACCCAGATAAACCCCGCCATCGGGAACATGTAAGGAAGGGGGCGAGGCCATGCTGTGCTGCTTTAGAGAAGAGGAAGAGAAAACGCTCTCGGTTACTAACGTAACCTCGGTTCCCCGAAATGAGGGAACGAGACATTGCTATGGGAAATACCTTTTCCTCGAATACTACTGAAGCCTTATTGAATCCCACTCTATATAAGGCAGTGCTTGTACGTCATCCATTCAGAATCTTTGACTGAAGCAACTTGGCATTCCAAGATCCTGAGCTCGGTGACACGGGAATAAGAGCAATGTCTCGTTCCCTAATTTCAGGGAACCGAGGTTACGTTAGTAACCGAGAGCGTTCCCCTTCAATTCGGTCACTCTACATTGCTATGGGAACGTATAAAATCCCGCCGTGTCACAGCGATGGAGCCTGGCTCGACTAAGTATGTGAAGTTTCACATCCGGAGCCGTAATGAGAGCGGCAATGATATTGGCGCTCTTGGTAAACACAGCTCAGGTCTACAGGTCTGTATGTGTGCCTCCTCAGCATATACCATATTACCATTAATTCAGTTGCTGAATGTAAGGCAAGGACTGAGGTAAAGTGAAAATACAGGTAACCCATTAGTAATTAATAAAGAATTATCAAATAATTCTGCAGGACTTATTTCAAACCTGAAACCCCTGCTGGAAAAACCAGCTGGTCATACCAGCAAGACCAGCATATGTTGTGTTTGGGTGCTGGTGGTACGCTGGTGACCAGCGTGGGGTGCTGGTGGTACGCTGGTGACCAGCGTGGGATGCGGATGCGGATGCGGTTGCCGGACTCTTGTGAATTACGGGAGTGAATGACGCTAGAATCGGCCCGAGTCGCTGGTCCGAGTCCGGTTGCGAAACTGAGCCGACACTGCCGGCATCAGGCCACAATCACGCCAGCATAGATTATACAATTAGTCTGGATACCAAATGGAAATGTATATGAAATACAAACCAATATTAATTTAATTAATAACAACAACAACTAAATTTACCAAAACAATATTATATATATATATATATATATATATATATATATATATATATATATATATACACAGTGAGGAAAATAAGTATTTGAACACCCTGCTATTTTGCAAGTTCTCCCACTTAGAAATCATGGAGGGTCTGAAATTGTCATCGTAGGTGCATGTCCACTGTGAGAGACATAATCTAAAAAAAAATCCAGAAATCACAATGTATGATTTTTAACTATTTATTTGTATGATACAGCTGCAAATAAGTATTTGAACACCTGTCTATCAGCTAGAATTCTGACCCTCAAAGACCAGTTAGTCTGCTTTTAAAATGTCCACCTCCACTCCATTTATTATCCTAAATTAGATGCACCTGTTTGAGGTCGTTAGCTGCATAAAGACACCTGTCCACCCCATACAATCAGTAAGAATCCAACTACTAACATGGCCAAGACCAAAGAGCTGTCCAAAGACACTAGAGACAAAATTGTACACCTCCACAAGGCTGGAAAGGGCTACGGGGAAATTGCCAAGCAGCTTGGTGAAAAAAGGTCCACTGTTGGAGCAATCATTAGAAAATGGAAGAAGCTAAACATGACTGTCAATCTCCCTCGGACTGGGGCTCCATGCAAGATCTCACCTCGTGGGGTCTCAATGATCCTAAGAAAGGTGAGAAATCAGCCCAGAACTACACGGGAGGAGCTGGTCAATGACCTGAAAAGAGCTGGGACCACCGTTTCCAAGGTTACTGTTGGTAATACACTAAGGCGTCATGGTTTGAAATCATGCATGGCACGGAAGGTTCCCCTGCTTAAACCAGGCCTGACTTAAGTTTGCCAATGACCATTTGGATGATCCAGAGGAGTCATGGGAGAAAGTCATGTGGTCAGATGAGACCAAAATAGAACTTTTTGGTCATAATTCCACTAAACGTGTTTGGAGGAAGAAGAATGATGAGTACCATCCCAAGAACACCATCCCTACTGTGAAGCATGGGGGTGGTAGCATCATGCTTTGGGGGTGTTTTTCTGCACATGGGACAGGGCGACTGCACTGTATTAAGGAGAGGCTGACCGGGGCCATGTATTGCGAGATTTTGGGGAACAACCTCCTTCCCTCAGTTAGAGCATTGAAGATGGGTCGAGGCTGGGTCTTCCAACATGACAATGACCCGAAGCACACAGCCAGGATAACCAAGGAGTGGCTCTGTAAGAAGCATATCAAGGTTCTGGCGTGGCCTAGCCAGTCTCCAGACCTAAACCCAATAGAGAATCTTTGGAGGGAGCTCAAACTCCGTGTTTCTCAGCGACAGGCCAGAAACCTGACTGATCTAGAGAAGAGTGGGCCAAAATCCCTCCTGCAGTGTGTGCAAACCTGGTGAAAAACTACAGGAAACGTTTGACCTCTGTAATTGCAAACAAAGGCTACTGTACCAAATATTAACATTGATTTTCTCAGGTGTTCAAATACTTATTTACAGCTGTATCATACAAATAAATAGTTAAAAATCATACATTGTGATTTCTGGATTTTTTTTTAGATTATGTCTCTCACAGTGGACATGCACCTACGATGACAATTTCAGACCCCTCCATGATTTCTAAGTGGGAGAACTTGCAAAATAGCAGGGTGTTCAAATACTTATTTTCCTCACTGTATATATATATATATATATAGCCTACATGGAAAAAAAAAAAACTGTTCATGTAATTAATTGGTTCTCTAAAAACTACAAAAAATGTATTATTAAAGCCAGTATTTTTTTAACAATGTTGTTTCCACAAATATTACACACACCATAGAATGACACCATATAAATGTAAAAACTATGAGAATTTATTATTGAAAATTTGACATCAACAAATGCATAAAAAACACTTTAGAACCTCTAAGAACTCCCAGGACCTCAGGTTTATCCTAAAAGAGGACAGAAAAAAGGAAAGAGAGATAAAGAGGGGACACATATAGACACAGTTAGTCAGATCT
Organism: Onychostoma macrolepis; assembly: GCF_012432095.1. Lineage (NCBI taxonomy): Eukaryota > Metazoa > Chordata > Actinopteri > Cypriniformes > Cyprinidae > Onychostoma > Onychostoma macrolepis. The sequence goes on along the minus strand of NC_081158.1, from coordinate 2,657,012 downwards.
CAGTGAACTCAATGGTAAATGGTAAATTTGGAGCATATACCTTAAGAAGAATTTCTTTGTTTTAGGACTCTTCTTCCATGCCTTCTGTTTATAAACTTCTCAGTTTCTCCATCCAGCACACTGCAGTATTTGCAGAAAAATAAATAAATATATATTTATAAAAAATATACATCAGAATCAGAAAGAGCTTTTATTGCCAAGTATGCTTGCACATACAAACAATTTCTTTTAGTGTCAAAAGCATCCAGATCAGAGACAACAACGGCACACAGACAATAAAAATAAGATGAGAATAAAAAGGCATTTAACTGTTCTGTAGATTTATTTTTGGTACTTAAGTACTTTTAAAAGCAAGTACCTCTGTGCTTTTCCTAAAGTAAAATTCTGTCTTTACAACTTTCACTTGTAATGGAGTAATATTTGACCAGCAGTATCTGTACTTTCACTCAAGTAATGGAGTTGTGTACTTAGTCCGAAATTTCAGACTCTGTGTGCAAAGACCTTAACAGTTAATAATATTTTATTTCAATATTTATTTTAAAATTCCAGTTAAAGTTTTAGTAATTTTGTTGTGCTTATATATATATATATATATATATATATATATATATATATATATAAATATATATATATTTTTCATTAAGCTTAAGTTGTTATTATAGCACTTTAACAAACTTAATTTTGAGCTTAATTTTGTTAAATGTTTAGTTACAATTTGTTGTGCGTTTTAGTCATTTTATTATTTTTTTATATATCTATATAGTTTTAGTGTTTAGTATAAGTTAATGTTTTTTAAGTAATGAATTTGTTTATTTTACTTTATTGTATTTTTAAATGTATTTTATTTATTATTATTATGTTTTGTTTTTGATGTGAAGACAAACTCCTTCATTCTGGCACATTCATACATGACCCTGTCGATCATTCATTCACAATGACTTGGATTGGAGTGATTATAACTTGGCACTATTGAAAGAAAAATAAATATGTATTTAATCATATTTGAGTGATGCATATTAGCAGGTACAGGGTTTATGCAGATTTTATGAAGGTAAAGAAAAATGTAAGATTTAAGGGATAAACTGAATGCAGCATGTCAATATGGTCTCTAAATGCAAATTAATAACACTTAAAAGTTTGAAAATACAACTTTCAACAGATCTTCATTACTTTTTCATTCTTTTAACAAAGTGTGTAACTAAATAACATTTACTGAACCTTCTGATCACACTTCAATAAACCGATGCTCTTCCTCAGTATTTCTGTCTTGTTTTGCAGTGCACTTTATACAAAGTCTTGTTTTCTGAGAAACTGATCAAAATAAAGTGATTTCATGATCAAAACGAACAAATATCTGCCAATGGGCTCAGAAAAATCTCATTAATTCAAAGGGAAAAAACTTCATTTTGTTCAATTTCAAGGAAAACAGGACTTAATATGTGACCCTGGACCACAAAACCAGTCATAAGGGTATTTTTTTTTTTTAGATTATTTTACATTTCACTATTTGACAACAACTATTTGAAAATCTGGGGAAGAAACAGTTCTTGTGCCTGGCTGTCCTGGTATGTGTGTGTGTGTGTGTGTGTGTGTGTCAGTCTGGTATATGTGGCACAAGTTTGCCTATTTAAACATGAAGCTGGTTTTCCTAACTTAGCATAAAGACCAGGTAGGAAGAAAAAGTAATCACAAAAATATTAGAAGAAATGTAGCAGGAACATTACACTATTCACATAATATGTTGTGTAATTAAATAATTAAAATTCACTAACAAACTACAAAATACATAACTTTTAAAACAGATCAGATAATGCAAGCCTGTTAAATAAATAAATAAATAACTGCTGCATGACATATATTTAATGAACCTAAATAAAAAAAAATTGAGAAAATATTTGACAGTCAGCTTAAAAAATATATACTTACAAAGCCAAAGCCTGTGCTGTGCTGTGGAGGCTTTGGGGTGCAGCAGCTACTGACACACAAACAAAGAGGAGCAAAAGAAAAAGCCTCACTCAATATCAGATAATGTTTGTACAAACTGAACATGGCAAATCAAAGATGCAGGATGACTGCTTGACTGATCACTTACAACAATCGGATGCCAATCTGAAAAAAGAAAGAAAAAAAAGAATAAATATTTTCATTTCTGAAAATAATTACTACTTTACTTGAATATGACTTTTATTTCTTCCCTGGTGTATATACACATGCATACATGTTTTACTTTTATAGTAATTATTTGTTATTAAAAAGCAGAAATATTATTATTTTTACTATTATTATCTCATAAGGATAGGCTACATTGGCTTGTGTGAGTCTTCTGTCTCTCGCTCGCTCTACCACACACGCTGAGAGAGAGAGAGAGAGAGAGAGAGCGCGTTCAGTGTGCGTCAGTGTCGCGTGCTCTCACTCAGACAAATCTGTGGGACAACACTGCTCAAGTTAAATGTAAAAATATTAATTGTAAATGGCTACATTTTTTTTTAAACTAACGTTACCTTGACCGACATGAATGTGAAACGAAAGGAGGTTTTCTCAATTCTAGCAGATCTGCGCAAATGACGTCACACAGAACGGCATTAACGGTAATTAACGGTGCTGAAGAGCGGGCCGTACAAAATAAAGACGGAACGGCTCGTTTGAATAGTGAACAGTAGGCTTATGGTACATTTAAATGACAGGCCGTCGATTTTATACTTGTGTACACAAAAAATACTTTACCTCGTGAAAGCTCTCCCGTCAGGCGACGTCCACTCAGAGTCCGGCTGTGCGCGTCACGTGACGACTGCAGCTTATATAACCTCCGGTTCTTTCGCGGGCTTTGCACGTGAGGTGTCAAATAGTTAAAGTTACATTTATATGTATTGATTGATTTTTTTTTTTTTTTTTGCCAGGAAAAATATAACATGAGGTAATGATTGTAGCCTACATCTTAGATTATTTAAAAAAAAATAAAAAATAAAAAATGAAATAAATTACACACGTTTGTTTTTGTGAAAAGTGGGGACATCCCATAGGCGTAATGGTTTTTATACTGTACAAACTGTATGTGCTATTGTCCTACACCAACCCTACACCTAAACCTACCCCTTACAGGAAACTTTCTGCTATTTCAGATTTTCAATACACTCCACTCTGTGTGATTTATAAGCGTTTTGAAAAGTGGGGACATGTCCTGAAAAGTCACCTTCTCCTTGTAATACCTGTCATACCCTTGTCATTATACACATCTATGTCCTGATTTGTCACAAAAATGCAGTAGCCCTTCACTGCAGAACAAAGGCGCATTCTGTAACACGGAGTCAGAGGCAATCGGATCCATTTGCAGTGTTTATTTAAGATCAGTATAACTGTGCGTTCACACCAGACGCAACTTGCGCGAATAAATCGCGCTATTCGCGCGTAGTTGGACGCTTGAACATTTTGAGTTTACTCGCTTCATTCGCGCGTGAAATTCGCTTCATTCGCGCGTGAAATTCGCTTCACAACAGACGCGAATTCGCGTCATGGGAGGGGCTTCTGCCAGGCGGCTCCAGTCTCGTTGAAAAATGGCAGACATGGATTTTATTGAGAGGGTAGCTGCGCTTTATGTGTTATGGAAGGCTGAAAAACGGCGTAGACTCGTTCGGCGCCGTGTCTGGGTCCATCAGATCCTTCAGAGGCGCACCCAGCTTGGTGAGTTTCACCAACTCCTCCAGGAGCTGCGCCTGGATGACGGCCGCTTTCAGCGGTACTTCCGACTGAGCCGGTCCCAGTTTGATGACCTGTTGTCCCGTGTCGGTGGGAGGATTTCCTGCCAGGACACCAACTACAGGCACTCTATTCCACCTGCAGAGCGCCTGTCCATCTGTCTCCGGTCAGTAAACTCTTTAATATTCTGTGTGATTACAAGTAATTAATGAGTGAGAACCTCCACAGACATATAGTCTTCACTTTTCTGAACACACAGTTATCAATACAGCACTTTAATGAAATGGCAATTAACTTTAGTCTACTACAGTCAAAGTGGGTTTTGAATTGTGCAGGTAACTGCTATATTATAATATTGAATAATAGTCTGTTTTTGCAATGTAGCAAGCAAATCAGAGCAAATGCTAAATAAAGGTGAAGTATTAAGGGCATTTTATCAAGCTTGTTGTTGTTTAACTGTAAAAAACTAAAGAGAAATGAAGATGTCACAAACACCAGTATTATAAATTTCTATTTGCTAATATGGAATTGCAGTCTGCATTTATAACAATGTTTATTTTATTTTTTATTTTCTCTCTCTTTCAGATATCTTGCCACTGGAGACTCCTTCCGGACCATCGCCAGCAGCTTCCGTGTTGGTGTCTCCACAGTCTGCAAGGTTGTCCCAGACGTGGTGACCGCAATCTGGGACTGCTTAGTGGAGGAGTTCATGGCTGTGCCCTCCACAGATGAATGGAGGTCCATTGCAGAGGGTTTTGAGAAGAGGTGGAACTTCCCGCTCTGCTGTGGAGCACTGGACGGCAAGCACGTCCTGATAAAGGCACCCCCCAACACCGGATCCCAGTTCCACAACTACAAGGGAACTTTTTCCTTAGTTCTCCTTGCTGTTGTGGATGCAAGATATTGCTTCCGGGTGGTTGATGTCGGGGGATATGGGCGGACGAGCGATGGTGGGACTCTGGCCAATTCAGCCTTTGGCCAGGCACTCCGTGGTGGCACCCTCCATCTGCCACCTGACCGTCCTCTCCCAGGAGCTGACCACAGAGGACCCCAGCCCCATGTCTTTGTGGCAGATGAGGCCTTTCCCCTCAGGAAAAACCTCATGAGGCCATTCCCTGGGCGCATCCTTCCACGAGAGAGACGAGTCTTTAATTACCGTCTCTCCAGAGCCCGGCTGGTGGTGGAGAACGCCTTCGGGATCCTGTCCTCACAGTGGAGGATGTATCACTGCCTCATAGAGGTTCAGCCTGATGTTGTGGAGAGGTGTGTGAAGGCAACATGTGTCCTCCACAACTTCATGAGGAGATCTGCAGAGGCACCTGCTGTGAGGGGGGCGGTACAAGGTGCAGAGGACTCGCTGCAGAGTCTCGGTCGGGTTGCAGCCAATAATTCTGCCAGAGAGGCCATCCGGGTCAGGGACAGCTTCATGGCTCACTTTTCAGCCGAGGGAGCACTCACGTGGCAACCGACCGAATAGTTTTGTTTATTATATCTTGTGCTGTTTATGTCCTTTATGTTTTGCTCTTGTAAATATTCTCATCCTTTTGTCTTTTCTTTTGATTTACACCCTTTATATATTGTAAATAATCACATCTTTTCAACCTCTCTTGTAAATATTGCTATCTTTTTTTCATCCTTAGCTCTTGTACATTTTTCATTATTTTTTGTTCAAGTTTATATTTTTCTTGTTTTCAAATTATAAAATGGAGCCAGCCTCCAAAATGAATCCCTGTCTCGTTGCTGCATTCTCATTACACTATACAACACTGGTCCAATCACAAATAACTTTTTTTAACTATACTATTGTGAGTGTATTTGCAATAGAATATAATTAGAATGAAATTACAAATGTTTGCCATAAGTATTCTAGTCTTAATTTATTTGTTACATAAAAATATTTTTTCTATGTTATGATTTACTATGTTGTGCACAAAGTAACACACCAAAACCTTTGATCATTGTATAGAACATTTATTTATACAAAATAAAATATATAAAAACTATATACAAAGAACATTTACATGCAGGAATAAAAAGGATCTTGCTTGGAAGAGGGAAGAGTGAGGGCCAAAGTGAAGGAGTGGAGAAAGGAGAGAAAGTCTGGTTCATTCCCTGCAGAGATTGCTGCCTCTTTTTTAAAACTTTTATTGAGGCTCCAATTGTTCCAAATTAAGCAGAACTGTGCTGCTTTCGTAAATTAATTTGTGAATTTGAAATTTTACGAAATCTTTTGTCTGAGGCGGCAACTTCTGCAGGGAAGGGACCAGACTCAAGAGGAAGAGCTCATCCTCTGAGCGTGGAGGCGGTGCTGGAGCTTCAGGACGGGTCCGAGTACTTCCAGGAGCTGCCGCCCACCTCCGATGGCTGCTCCTAGGCCTTTTCTGAGCTCTTCTTCTTGGCGGCGCTGTATCAAATGATAACACATTTTGTACAATGAGAAGGCAGAAAAGGAGTAAACTCATTCACAAACCATCAGTGTTGTGTGAGGCCGAGTGCTTACTGTAAATATAATATGCATGTAAACATGGTCATTATTGCCTGTACACACCTGTGGGCACAGTAGCAGCAGATGTTGAAGGGCCGGCAGGGGAAGCAGAAGCAGCAGCAGGTTCTGGCAGAAGGGACCCAGGCTCACTACCATCAAAAGGACCAGTCGGCTCTGTAATGACAATATTAAATATTAATACAACATTACACACACTGCACATTACACCAGTCAGAAAGAAATTACTTTAGACTTTATCAAAAAACAACAACATATATGCCCTGTTGTGTTGCTTCTCTTGTCAACACACCTGTCTCTGACTGCCCTGCTGCTGCTTCTGTCTCGCCCTGGTCCTCGGGTGGTCGTACCCTGCAGCCTGATTCTCCTCATCCCCTCTCCATATTCCGCTTGTCTCCCGTGGGAGACGAAGGGTCGAGGAAAGACAGGACCGCAGAGTACTTCCACTTTTTCCCTGACCCTGCTGCTGACCCACTCCTCTTCTCCGTGTCCTTTCTCCTCTCCTTTAAATAGGTGTCCCTCAGACTCTTCCACTTCTTTCTGCACACTTCCTCTGAATAAACACATCAACTCTTCAGCGGGAAAGTAGTAAAATACGCGATAAGCTCAATTTCCGCCTTTAACTAACTTGTAGTCTCAGTATGTATATGCATGCATGTATATATGTATATATATATATATATATATAGCTCAAATTGAGTAAAGAGCGTTTTTTACAACTTACCAGATTGTCCGACCTCCTCACTCACTTTCCTCCAAGCAAGATCCTTTTTATTCCTGTTTCTGTAATGATACGAAGATGTATCATACAGCTCCGGGAGCCCACAAACAGCTATGATCACTTTGTCCTCCATTGTTGTTTCGGATTCCCGCCGCCGCTATGTCATAATCACGTCACTACTAGAGCAAGCTCCTGATTGGTTAACGCGCGAATTTTCGCCAAAGTTCAGATTTTTCAACTCGCGAATCACGCGTTAAGCGCCAAACGCCCAAAACGCCAATTCGCGCCGCCTCATTCGCGCGAATCGCGTGGTCGCGCCGCCTCATTCGCGCGAACCGCGCCGCAAGATGTCTATTCGCGTCTTTGCATTGACTTAACATGTAAATCACTCGCGCTTAACGCTTCATTCGCGTCTGGTGTGAACGCACCTTAACAAGCAGACAGAGGTCAATCAACAGCGTCTAGGATAACACAGTGAACCAGGATCATAAACGTTTACCAGGCTTGGGTCGGGCAGGCGGCAGGCAAGAATTAGGTCAGAGTCCGAGCAAACAATCAAAGGGCAGGCGGCAGAGAATTCCAAAGGTCAAGGCAGTACAGGATCAAACACGGAAGAACAGTCAAAGTAAAACGCTCAGAAATGTCAGACAGGCTAAACAAGACTTCGCGTTGGTGGAGAGTGTGAGTGTGCCTTATATAATGGGATTGATGGAGAACACCTGGCGGTGATTAGTCCTAGGTACGGGGTGTGTGGGAAATGGAGTCCATACGCGTGTTAGTACTCGGGTGAGGGTGCCCTCCGGTGGTGATCGGAGAGAGCCACAGAGGCCTGGCTTGTGACACATACACACACACACACAAACATATATATATATATATATATATATATATATTGTTACAGTTATTAATAATAAAGTTTCACTCACTGATTTCAGAAGATTTGCTGTGGTACTTTTATTTGGACATAATAAAATCACTATTATAACATCTGAAATCATATTTTGTAAAGTTTACCACTTCTTACTGAGGTATCAGTTTTTGCAATCACACACAGTCAGAAAGTGTCAATTTAGATTAAGGGAACATTTTTAAATTATAAGCAAAGTCCATTTGAGGTCAGCCTAAAAATTAATAGAAATATTAAAATAATAATAAAATTGAATAAATAACTTTGACAGGCAAAAGGTTTACAACTTTAAAGTATTTTGTTTAAAAATATATATTTTTGTAATTTTATAATACAGCCTAATTGATTGATTGTGTGTGTACAGTTTTATTTTTTTATTTTTTTTAATTGTGGGGACCAAATATTCAGATAAGGAGCAAATAAGGAGTAAAACCTGAATTTTTGACATTTTAGGACTGAGACTTCTGGCCCACAGTCGGGCTGAATGTGGCTAAATGTGCCGTTTCTCAACCAGAATCGGGCCAGATCCACAGATCCAAAACCTAGCCAAATCTGGCAACCATTACTGTGCCAGGCCGGACCTGGCTCAATTCTGGCAAGCCGCTGCCAAGTGAGCCGACACTCAGCCGCATTCGGCCTGATTCCGATGCTGAGATGCTGGTGACCAGCATCACCAGCAAGACCAGACTGGTAGACCAGCATCACCTGCAAGAACAGGCTGGTAGACCAGCATCACCAGCAAGACCAGTAGACCAGCATCACCAGCTAGACCATGCTGGGTGACCAGCATCACCAGCAAGACCAGACTGGTAGACCAGCATCACCTGCAAGAACAGGCTGGTAGACCAGCATCACCAGCAAGACCAGTAGACCAGCATCACCAGCAAGACCATGCTGGTAGACCAACATCACCAGCAAGACCAGGCTGGTAGACCAGCATCACCAGCAAGACCAGGCTGGTAGACCAGCAAGACCAGGCTGGTAGACCAGCATCACCAGCAAGACCATGCTGGTAGACCAGCATGGTCTTGCTGGTCCACCAGCTAAACCAGCACCAAACCAGCATATACCAGCATAGACCAGCATAAACCAGCATGGGAATTACGCTGGTCTATGCTGGTTTTTCCAGCAGGGAGGGAAGAGACTCAGGAGGACAAATAATCTGGTACAAATCAAAATTCCACAACCACATCAACACAGTAAAGCAAGGCAAATACTACGCCTGGCTTAAAATCCACAAGGAACTGCTCCCATCCAGAAAAGATATATTCCTATGTGCCATATACATCCCGCCATCAGAGTCCCCCTACTACAGTGAAGACATGTTCTCCACTTTAGAGGAAGAGACAAGCCACTTCCAGGCCCAGGGAAACGTGCTCATCTGCAGGGACCTGAACGCAAGAACAGGACTACAGCCCGACTTTACCGACGCACGAGGGAGCAAATATATCAACAACAAACTGACTGCTATTAATAACACATTCTCCCATATCCACAGAAATAACCATGATCATATAGTAAATAAGAATGGAAAAGTCCTCCTGCAGCTCTGTCGAAGCCTGGGTCTGAATATCATCAATGGTAGGTTACGAGGAGACACTTTAGGGAGATTCACATTTTGCTCACCTCTTGGGAATAGCACAGTTGATTATATGATAACAGACATAGATCCTTCATCTCTCAGATCATTCACTGTTAGAGAACTAACCCCTCTGTCTGATCACAGTCAAATCACTGTGCATCTCAAAAAGACAGAAAATATCATTAACACAAAGCCCAGTAAGCTGCACAACATCAGAAAACCATACAGATGGGCTGAAAACAGCGCTGAAGAATATCAGAAAGCACTTAGCAGCCAAAAAATACAAGCGCTGATAGATAACTTTCTAAATAACACCTATACTCACACTAATGAAGGGGTCAATCTCGCTGTCAGAGATATAAATTACATATTTGAAAAATCAGCAAAACAATCCAAATTGAAAACAAATAATGGAAAAAATCAAATACCCAAAAATGACAAAAATTGGTTTGATAAGGACTGCCAAACTAAGAATTAGCAATCCAAAATGGAGAAATATGGGAAAGTCATTTCCAAACATTGTTTAATAAAGTACAAACAGACGCAAACTGTAAGCAAATTCAAACAATCAACCAATTGGAAAAACTAGAATTAACAATCAAAGATAACCAAAACCCTGTATGCGGATGATCTGGTTCTGCTGTCTCCCACTCAACACGGTTTACAGCAGAACCTGGACCTGCTAGAGCAATACTGACAGACCTGGGCCCTGACAGTCAACCTGAAGAAAACCAAAATTATGATATTTCAAAAAAGATCCAGATCCCAGGGAACACAACACACATTTACATTAGGCACTAACCAGATAACACACACATTACACTACAACTACCTGGGCTTGAAAATCACATCCACTGGAAACTTTAACCATGCTGTGACAGAACTGAGAGATAAAGCACGCAGGGCCTTCTACGCCATAAAACGCCAATGTCCTATAGAAATCCCTATTAGAATCTGGCTGAAAATATTAGAATCAGTAATTGAGCCCATTGCCCTCTATGGCAGTGAGGTGTGGGGTCCACTGACCAATCCAAATCAAGATCTCACCAAATGGGAAAAACATCCAATCGAGACCCTGCATGCAGAACTCTGTAAAACTATATTACACGTGCACCGGCACACAACAAATAACACATGCAGGGCAGAATTAGGCAAATATCCTCTAATCATAAAGACACAAAAAAGGGCAATTAAATTCTGGAAACATCTGAAACTCAGTGACCCCCAATCATATCATTATAAAGCCCTGCAATACCAAGAGACGAGCAAAGAAAGCAACCCCTTCCCTCAGCTGATCCAGAGCTTCAGTCCTGATGCTTCACTAACATCTGCTGATGCTCTGAATCACATCAGAATCAATCAAATTACTGCACAAATCAAACAGAGTTACATCACTCACTGGCAAACACAAACACAACAGCAGAGTAAGATGCAATGCTATTCTGCCCTAAAGAGAGAGTACAGTATGGCAGAGTATCTGTACACAGTGTCAGATCAGAAACTCAGAAGCACGTTGACGAGATACAGACTCAGCGGACACAAGCTGATGATAGAGACAGGCAGACACAGAAAAACATGGCTGCCCCCGGAGCAGAGATTGTGTTCACACTGTGATCTGAATCAGATGGAAACAGAGCTGCACTTCCTCACAGAATGCTCCAAATACACCGACATACGGACAGTGTTCTCTGATAAAATACAGCAGATCCATCCGACATTTAAAACTCTTTCAGACCAGGAGAAACTGCCGTATCTGTTAGGAGAACACAAGAACTGCTGTGTGTTTGCTGCTCAATATGTGTCTGCCTGTCACCACAGAAGAGAAAACACTCAATCTGCCCTGATCTGAAGTTTCCAGCTCATCTAGATTATATTAAACCATATTACTCTGCTATATTACTTAGATGTACATTTTGCTTCTGTAAATTTGTCTAATCCCTGATCTTATTTATTTATTTATTTTTTCTAGTTTATATACTTGCATACATTAGAAATTAATTTTGCATTACATGCTTAATACTTTTTATATATTATTACTATTATTCCTTTTTTTTTTTTTCTCTCTCTTTGTTAATACATATATGCACTATTTGTAAGCAGCTCAGCTGCAATTGCTTTGGCAATACAAATGTATAGTTTTTGTCATGCCAATAAAGCACCCCTTGAATTGAATTGAATTGAGAGAGAGAGAGAAAGACAGACAGACAGACAGACAGAGATAATAAATACACATACCTCAACTGTGAATTGTGAAGTGTTGTGAAGTGAAGTAGTTACAGAATCCCCAGAGCAGTTCTCTATGGCCGTCATGTTGTCATCATCCTTGCATGGAGGCTATAATAAAGTTTTTAAATAAAAAGCAAATAGTTACAAGTCAACACTTATTAGACAAGGTCCCCACTATGCTAAACCTGTGAAGTGTGTGTGTGTATTTAGTACCAAAGGGTTTATATGGCTTTCCTAAAACTACAGGTCCCCACTACGTACATTACACTAGAAACAGTGTGTAAGACTTCTACAAGTCAAGACCAAATATAATAAATTAATAGATAGACAGAGACGCAGACAGACAGAGAGAGATTTTATATATGCGCTCAAATTATTTACATGTGTGTAGTTGACATGTCTCAGAATGGCTGTGTTCACAGTAAATGCTACTCCACACAAACAATTATCATTTATATGTGTGGAGCACATCTCAAACTCTCAACATTTCTGCATGTGAGTCTGAGTTTCATATATTTACCTGGGAAGAGATTAATCAGGGATGATCAGATTTATAAGTTAAATCATTTATAAACCTACACTAACACAGGGCAATGCATAATCTTTCCAAATATTTGGTTCACAGACAATTCATCACAATTACAAAAAAAAGTTAAAACCCTTATACTGAGTTTACATGTCCACATGTTCTTGTTCAAGAAGTAACAGTGGCTGTAGCAATTCTATTGTAAAGAAATGGCCAAATGTTAAAGATCAAGTGGACATTTTAATTAAATGTTTATCCAATATTAAATAAGGATTGGATAATACTTAGGCCGGTTTCACAGACAGGGCTTTCACTAAACCAGGATTAGTACATAGTTCAATTAGTCATTTAAATAATTTTTATGTACATGCTTAGGGAAAAACATTACTGCTGTGCATCTTGAGACAAAACAAAGGCACTGATATATTTTAAGATCAGTCAGTGCAAGTTTCTTTCAGTTGAAACAGCTCAGACTTACATTTTAGTCCAGGACTAGGCTTAAGCCATGCCTGTAAAACTGGGGGATAGTGTACTTAAGTTATGATTATATTGTTTTAAATTATATTATGTATTAACATTTTTGTTCAATAAAACCATATAACTTGCTTGACACTTTATTTGAACCAAATATTATAGCCTCATAGCTATTATATATGTAATTTAAGCCATTTTAAAGGCTTTTGTTCCTTTAGATCAATTTTTATTACCACAAAAATAAAAAGGATATTTGACGTTTCCATGCGGGTATGACATCGTTGACAGGTGATGCAATGACACCGATAGACTGGTTAATATTGCTGATTTCTTTGGTTTTAAACATTCTTGGAAGCATTTGGGATAATGTATGCAGTTCAACAAAATATATAACATTGTTCTAGTGGTTTTGCAATATTTTAATCTAAAAATGCACATATTGTGTCTTTAATTAAAAACTTTCCATTCCCTCTACTGTACAAATTATAAAAGTAGTCAAATTTTGCCAAACCTTTCTCCAAGGCCAGTCACTTCCTCCATAGTCATATGAGAGTTCCTCTCCAGGAATGATATTTCTTGTAGCAAACAGGCACAAACGGGGTTTTCCCTCAATGACAATCCTTTTCATTTTACAATTTGCATGTATGTGATCATCATTTACAAGGCGGCCAAGGGTGCCATCCTCTTGAGTTGCATCAATGCTTCAGGAAACAAAAATGAAAATTTAGCCTAACAAACCATAACAACACAAATTTGGACTTGAACAAAAAGAAAATTGCTCTTTATTTTTTTTAATTGCAATTTTAAAATGTATTGATAAAAAACAATTTTTTACCACCACTTCTTGTTCTGCCAGGTGAAATCAAACATAAAAAAAGTGTCTCGACTGACTTCTCGTCGTAGTTCAGCTTCAATTAAGGTGATAATTTCACCCCTATATTGGATTACAAAATCTCCCTTATTAAAAGGAGCTAAGGCAAACACTCCACGACCTGAAAGAGGGGTAAATACAATTGTTAATACAATCCCTTGTAGACATGTAACTAATACATTTATAGTTAGCCAACTATAAATAACTTTTATGCTTTGTAATAGTTTAACCAGTGTATTCCACACCCTTTGACAATATATCTTCATGTTAACTCTTTCATGACTACTGATTTTTTAAAAGAAATGTATTGATACTATCACAAAGAGCAATTTAAAACTGCTAAAAAATAAGCATTTATGAATGAGCAAATATAATATGACAACTAATCTGATATCTAGTAAATACAATACCCCTCATATTCCAATGGACCCAGATCCCTTACTTATGAAAATAATCATGGTTACTTACTACAGTATTTTTTTACACTTAAAGTTTTTTAAATCCCTTAATATCATATTTAAAAATGTGATAATTGTGAATTTGACACAAATACCAGTTAAAACACGAGCCCTGCTGGCAATACCTAGGTTAGGCCTTTACTATACGATACTGTTAGGCCCTATGCTACATCGTGGTAACAAAAACTAAGAAATCATTCGATGACTTGTTTATTCGTGGCCACAATTTCCTATTTTATTCCCTGGTGTTAATAATTTCATAATTCATTCATGGGAACGACTTCCCAATTCATGGCCATGATATATAACGTATAAGGTTATAGCACCGTAACGGTTAATCACGGATAATTAGCTTTCAGCAATCCAGTCACAACAACATCTATATGTTTTCTACAAACCTACCTTTATAATTGTCTATGTGTTTGGCCTCCAGTGCGTCGGTCTTGTCACTGCAACGGAGAACATAATCTTCCGCTTCTTTTAACGGTTTTATTCTTCTTATTCTTCTCCGTATCATTTTTACAGGTCTTCTCTCATCGCTCCTCCGGTTCCAGTGATCAGAGAGGTCACGCGGTCTCACAATTTCCCGCCACGCCGCAGTTTTAAAAAATTTAATTAGGACACTTTACCATACGCAGTAATAATACGCACAAGTAAACACTTTAAATTATATAATGACGTGCAATTTAAATTCAATAGTATATTCGCCACATTCAAAAATTATGATTCTGATAACAACATTCACGTTAATTAATCTCATTTGAAATCTCCATCACCTATAAAATTCTTAAAAATAATTCGAATTTGTGATGTCTATTTATTTAATTATCTAATATAATATTTACAAGTAGGCTAATTATCTGTAAACGGTGTCTGTTAACGGGATAGTACATTCTTAAAGTTGTTTTTTTGTCATTTGATTTAGTGATTTGCGTATGAGCAGTTGATAATATGTGTATCTTCATACATTACGTCATATGTGTGTGTACAGGTGCAGTTCCGCGGTCAGGCTACAGGGGCGCTGTAGAGCAGCGCTGCCACACACACTCACACACAGAAATCCGGTTTTTGTTCATGGAGGGGATCAAGAAAAAAACTGCACTAGGCATATCAGCAACGCCCCCTGAGCCTATTTCAAGCAAAACATTGTGGGGACCGGGGATTTGGTCCCCACTATGTTTTTGGTCCCCACTATGTGAGTGTGCTAACCTGTTGAGGACCCCACAATGTAATAAAAACAAACACACACACACACATTGTTAAAATCATACGATGGCAGATATAAAGGATCATACCGATTCCATCATACCGGAGTGTAAACGTTACACTAACATCAGGTTAAGTTAGCTAGCGTTAGCACGCTCAGGTAAAAGGATGGCTGTGAAATTATTCGACATAATTCGGAAAATTACACCCATTAAAATTAAGTAGCCTGTGTATAAGATGGTGTATTGACATAAAAACAACAATAGCATGCTAGCTGGTTACTTACCAGGATTTGGAAGTGAATAATTTTGTAATTGCAAATCTCTGGCAGTTGGGCTGTGTGGCAGTTAGGCAGTGAGACGACAGTGAGTGAGAGCGAGCGGTTATGCAGATCTGCTACTTTCTTGTAGTCTTTTTGTAGTCAATTTGTAGTCCATGATGATTATTTAAAAAATCAGCTTCAATATCAGATTAAATTTACCGTTTATAGTATATGCAATTATAGTGTCTGCTGTCATTTTAAACGTGAAATAAATGTAAACATGCTAGGATTTAAATAAATAAAAACACACATGCAAAATACATAGATCTAGGCCTACAACTTTCAAGATGTTGAAAATGAGTCGCATTGATTTACAATGAGTAATAAATATACTTTTTCAGACATTGTTTTGACATAAATTTGACGTCTTATTTCCTGACATCAAATCAACATCGATTTAATGTCAATGATATTGACCTGAGATATAGGGACCAGAAAAAACATGTCAGATTGATACCTTTGTTGGGCCTCTTTACAACCACAAGAAAATTATTACAAAATATAATGAAAATATGCATATTCATGCATGTCATACATGGTGGTCAAAATCTTGACTATTTGTTGATGTCAAATTGACGTCAAGGTGCCCGCTGGGTTCAGAAACGAAGCAAGTAACTGTCTTTATGAATGTGTAATCATGAATCACTGACTCACTAGATTCGTTCAAAAACACACTTCATTCATGAATGAAACACCGCTGTGTTTGCTTTTAGAGACGCGCAGCGGCTCAGCTGTTACTTTATTTAGAACTATTTTCGTTGATGATATAGAACAAAATCATGCAGTACTTGTTTATTTATCTGCTGTATTAAATCAATATCACATTTGCAAACTCCCTTAATAATTATTAAAAGCTGTCACTCTCCTTATCGCGATCTGTGCACAGAAAATGAGAGCGCGCGAGTGAGTTTTCAAGACTCATACATTCCGTCGGAACCTGCGGGGAATGAGTAGAATAATTATTACCGGTGTTACACCAAATTCTGTGACCATCGTATTCTGTGACCCTAGTAGGCGCTGTTGTCACTGTTTGGCTTGAACTGTATCACACAGACGGATTGGGCACGCAAACAGCGCACAGGTTTAAAGCGCCCGTGCACATTGTATGAGCGCGTCAACACAGTCTGGTCGCGTGCGCCGAATGAACTGTTCAAAACAGATTTCTTTACATCAACAAACATACATACATATGTATATATATATATATATATATATATATATATATCGCCTAAGGGAAATTCTTTCCCACAGAAAGACTTTGATGTTCTCCAAATGTTATTTTAAAAATAAGTAAATACACTAAAAACATTTGAAAGTTTTAATATGAACACTACAGCTTTTACAATATTAACTGGCATTTATTTTATTTATTCATTTTCTAAGACTTTTAGTTTTTACATTTGCACTTTAATTTCTATTTTAAAAATTATGGTGTTAAATTGTGGCTTTTGTGCATTGTCTCTCTTCTCTCTGTCCAATTGCTCTCTCTCTCCGTTACTCCAGGTTCCTGCTCATAATTGACTGGAGAAGTGGATTGGCTGCTTCTGCACGCTTGCATCATTTAAAAGTCGCAACCATACAAGACTGAGAGAGCACAGCTGTGTGTGTTGAGAGGATGCAGAGGTGTTAGTGTCCCGTTCCTTTTCAATTGTTGTTTCAAAGCTAGTCGAGATACACATAACACTTTGTTGTTGGCTTTTCTCTCTTTATCTTTTCTGTTGTTACTATTATTATTATTCTATCAGTATTAAAAGGTAAACTGTAAAGAGAGACAATGCTTGTAGTAGAATTCCTTTTTTCCTCTTTATTATTATTATTATTGTATCGATATTAAAAGGTAATGTGTTGATTGCATGCATAAGTACGCGATTGTTTTGTATGAGATGGGCGCCTATTTTTGTTTTGAAGAAATACATTTTTCTTCTGTTTTGGGACAGGGATGACACCTATATTTTAGTTAATTTTTGTTACGGCCCAGTGAAGGAGCAGAGAGGAGCAACACATGTAACAGATGAATAAAAATTCTCCCACAAATTTGTTTGTACAATTACTTATCTGTTTGGTGAAAAAATACAAGGTGACTGTGTGGAATGTTTCTATTGAAATGCTGATTACTCATCAGGCTTATTAAACTAAATAAAAATATCATGAGAATAAACAATGCAGTTGTTTGCAGAATAGCCGATTATGTGTCAACATGCAACAGCAATTATTCTTCATGAAGCTGACATCACACAAGAAGCAATTAAAGCCTTCCCCTTATAAGTTAGAGAATAAATAGAATAAATGCAAATCAAGTGTGTGCTCAGGTGCTCATCATCCACTGATAACTTTAAGGACTAACTTGACTGATGTGCATGGTATATAAGCAGGATTATTTGCAAGTCACAACAATGCATCATGGATTCTAACATGGTAACTTAAGAGGTATCTTCTCGTGGGGGAATATCCCAAAAATGCTGATAAACATCAGCGTTACATCATAAAGAGGAGAGCCTCAAATTTTTGCATGATTGGTAAGGGAATTAGCATAAACTATAAATAAAATAAAATAATTATGTGCAGTGTTTGCTGCCTGTAAATTGGACAATACTTAATAACATTAGATCAGAGTGCTATTAATGGTTTGCCAGTGTGAAACCATTGTAAAACCGTGGCAATAAAGCTACTTGAATCTTCATTTGCTAAGTAATTATACTTGAAACTTCTTTTTCAGTAAAACCAAAAAATAAATAATCCCTAAATAATAAATAAAAAATAAAATAAAGGTACATGGAAGGACAGATAAGTTACCTGAAATGGTTTGATTGTTGTATCAGGAATTTTCAAACCCATAACAATGGGGTCACATATTCTGATGCCCCCTTTAAATAGATTAGTAGCCTGTTTTTGTGACATCAGCTTCATGAACATTGTTAAACATTTGTTGCATACAAAATGCAAAAATAGGTTACTCTGCAAACAACTGGATTGTGTTTATGCTCATGAAATTTTAAATTGGTTTAATAAGCCTGCTGAATAACCAGCATTTCTAAACAAAAATTCCACACTGACACTTTAATTTTTATTTATTGAAGAAGCGGTTAAGAATTTGTACAAACATATTCAATAACATTCAAGAGTATCTACAGGAGCCTGTATAACACTTAAGGCTAAAACATAAGCAGAGGAAATTTTTTAATTAAAAATAAATAAGTAGATTTTTATCCATTTAAAGGTATTAGAAAATTAATGAATAAATACAAATTATTTAATGTAACAGCTGAACTGTTCATATTAGACCAAAAATCTTCCCTGGATGGATTATACAATAGAGGAGGTTTCACATCACCAGAATTAATTGACACGACCAGACTGTGTTGACGCTCATACAATGTGCACGGGCGCTTTAAACCTGTGCGCTGTTTGCGTGCCCAATCCGCCTGTGTGATACAGTTCAAGCCAAACAGTGACAACAGCGCCTACTAGGGTCACAGAATACGATGGTCACAGAATTTGGTGTAACACCCGTAATAGCCGCAATCCCGCCGAAATTCAAGTTCTGCTCTGTGTTCTCTGCTAATAACCCGACTGTGAATCATGTAATCGGCATTACTATGTTGTCAGTGAGAACCTGCAGCCGTGGCGGGGATGATTTTCGGTGTGCCGGCAGAACAACAACAACAATGCGCTACATGTTTATTTTCCCCTCATTTTTCCCCTCAGTTATCCCTAATAACTAATGGAGTGAAGCGGGAACAGAAAACACGGAGTGGACCAAGAGCGGAGTGAATACTGAGCGCTTCGAGAGGAGAGAGGAACGTGGTTTTACTCCACTCCAGGCTTTGATCACATCCCCTCAGCAGGCTGAATACACCTCGTCTTTCCTTAATTTAAGACCTATTCAAACTAAAATTAAGACATTTATTACACTATTTGAGAAATGTAAGCCTATTTACGGCCTTAAAATTATGAAAAGTGAATGTAAGGCATTAAGGACAGGCGGGAACCCTACAATTGACGGAAATCCGTCGTAGACTCTATGCAGTTAACGGAAATCCGTCACAGCGACGGAGAACTTTAATCCCTGAGGACCCCTTTAAGGAAGGTTTTTGTCAAACAAATGAACTGTATTGTAATACCAGCTGTAAAAAAAAAAAGCCACTGCTGAGCAGCAAACAGGTGTTTGAAGCTCCTGGAGTCTCAAGATCCTCTTCATGCAGACTGGCAGTCGTGTGTAGAGCTGCGTTTCAGTCACTGCTAACCAAACCTCACAAAGAGAAACATGCACGGTGGCTGTAGAAACACATTTTCAAACTGTTTAGCACCATGGTATTTATGCAGCATGGGATAGTGTGTTGTCCTGCATGAAAATCATTTTATTTCTGAGAGCACTATTCTTCATTTTATACCACAGCAGAATATGGTCAGTTATGAACCCACATATCTTGCAGAAGTCATTTTTACACCCTAAAATGACCTTACATCTCACTTTCCAATATTCCAACCCAAATCATAACCCACCGCCTCCTTGCTGATGTTGCAGTCTCATTGGAATAGGATGGCCATTCATCAACTATCAGAAATCCATTTATCTGGACCATTCATTGTACTGCAGCATTCGTAAGTGAATAAAACTATTTAAAAACAAGTCTTCATGTGTTTCTACAGCCACTGTGCAGATTTCTCTTTGTGAGGTTTGGTTAGCAGTGACTGAAACGCAGCTCTACACACGACTGCCAGTCTGCATGAAGAGGATCTTGAGACTCCAGGAGCTTCAAACACCTGTTTGCTGCTCAGCAGTGGCTTTTTTTTTACAGCTGGTATTACAATACAGTTCATTTGTTTTGTTTTTTTGTGGTTTAACACAAAGTGCTAAGAAAATGTTAGTACACGTTATCTTTGTCAGCGTGTTCTTATTGCTATCAGACTGAGGAACAAACTTTCACCCGAGCATGTGGATATTGTCACAAATCTGGTTCATGGACTTCCAATTGCCACCAGAGGTCGCCCCTCCATGATATTGACCCTCACACCACACAGACTGTTACACGTCACTCTGGACTGCATTCCCCATCATTCATTGCACTGATTCAGGGTGTCTACAGATATGAACAAGTTAAATTTAAGACTTTTTAAGACCTTTTTAATGCCACCTTATGTAAAATTTAAGACCAAACCTGTGAAGGAAATACACATTATATTACATGCGTAAATGTAATATTTAATGTGTTTTTAAATTTAAAAAGAAAACAAAATATCATCGCTGTCAAAAATGCTATTTATTTATTATGATATACAGAGAACTTTTCATATCTGCAGAAAATATCCCGTACAAAATATCCCCTCAAAAGCTCTGCATCAGCAATATTTTCATCAGTTTTCTATTCAGCTTTTACATATTTAAATCTGCATGTTTTTAATATTTACCCCAGGTTGTTATTTACCTCCATAAAGTCCAATATTTTTTAACCTTATTAAATGTATGCGTCATCTTTCATGTCAAATTCTTACAACTGATGAAGAAATTTAATATACACAACAGGGCTGTTAGCAATCAAATTAAATAATTTGCACTACAAATTTACAACCGCAATAAATAATGTTATGAGATTAATGTTTTAAATACATTTTTTTGAATATACAAATAAGAAATGTTGGTGGAAAAATGCATACTTTTAAACTAACTAAAGCACCAGTAGGTGGCGGTAAGTCACTTATTCATTCAACCGATTCATTCAAAACACTGAATCATTCAGGAACAAACATGTGAGCGCTGCTTGGAGAATGTGCAACACTCCTGATCTTTGTTTGGAACTATTTTCGTGGTGAAATAGAACAAAACAGTCAATATTCTGTCTAAAATATAAGTAACTACTTAACTACTTGTTTCTTGAGCCAAAATCAATGTAACATTTGCAATCATGAAAATATTTAGCAAAATAATCCCCTTGTCATGGTATGTTATCATCATCATCAGAAATACACTATCCATTATCAATCGCTGTTTACGCTGAATGTGATAAAATGTCACTTAAGTTTTAATCAGGCTAAAATCCTCGAGCCATTTTTCAGTAAACTTGCATTAACCCATTTAAAGCAGCTAGGAGGCTTGTCAGCGAGCTGGTGGTATTCGCAGTAACTACAGCGGTGGGGGGATCTTCCGTCTGTCCAATGATTGTAAACAGTCACTGGGTCCGTCAAACTGGTGAAACTTTTGTGGTAATGAGACCGAAGATATTTAAGACCCACTGAATCTGAATGTAAGACATTTTAAGGCCTTTTTTAAGCAAAACTTTATTTTTATACATTTTAAGACTTTTTAAGGACCTGCGGCCACCCTGATATTTAAAAACATGATATTAATCATATTATATAATAAAATACCATTTGTTGTTACTACTGTAAATATATATTTAATTATTATTGGATCTCCTTCAATACTTTCAGAACCTTTACTTATTAAAATGATTTTGTTTCTGTATTTAAATTATTTTTATATATTAACATATTTTAATGACAGTATATTTATTGAACAAAATTTTTTATTTTATTTTTCAAAATAAGCAGAAAATAGTACAAACTATGCTAAAGTGATTGTTTTGAACAAGTATTAACTTAGACATTATTTTAAAAAACAGTATTTTAGCTGAAGTATTTGTATCAATACCGTGTGCCCCGTGTGTGGGGTAAAAGGCCCCTCTTGCCACCTCATACATTTATAAGATTTTTAAACAAAATAAACAACTTGAATGATTTATTTTCACACAAAATATGTTGCTCCATTAATGTTCAATACAACATATATGGTTTTTTTTCTGCAATTCTACATTTTAGGCGCAGTTAATAGCACATTTTTTCTTTAAGGGGGGCCTTTAGCCCCATTGTACCCTATGCTAAAATTGTTGGATGTGGCGCCCCACCAAGAACATTTGCCACCAGCCACCACTGGAAGAATTGTATAAACTTATTAAGTCATCCAAACCAACAACATGTATGTTAGACCCTGTTCCATCTAAGCTGCTAAAAGAGGCGCTTCTAGAAGTCTTAGATCCTCTTCTGACTATTATTAATTCATCATTGTCATTAGGATATGTCCCAAAAACCTTCAAACTGGCTGTTATAATGCCTCTCATTAAAAAAACACACACAACTTGACCCCAAAGAATTAGTTAATTACAGACCGATCTCAAATCTCCCTTTTCTGTCAAAGATACTAGAAAAGGTAATATCCTCACAACTATGTTCCTTCTTAGAGAAAAAATGGTATCTGTGAGGAATTCCAGTCAGGATTTAGTTTAGTTTAGTTTATTTATTTATAAAGCACATTTAAAACAACAGGAGTTGCAACCAAAGTGCTGTACATCAAATATAAAACAAGGTAAAACATACCCAATCAAGACAAACAAAGGGACAAATAAAATTGTACACCCTCAAACAGAATTAAAACATACAGAATAAAAATGGGTTTTCAAAGCGGATTTAAACAAAGAAAGAGAAGGAGAAGATCTAGTGTGGAGGGGAAGACTGGTCGCCTTTCGTTTTAAAATGTGAACGAGGAACCGAAAGAAGAAATTGACTAGATGGCCGAAGAGATCTAGTGGTGGAATGCGGAGTGAGGAGATTACAGATATACTGAGGAGCATAACCATGTAAAGCCTTAAAAACAAAAAGCAAAATCTTAAAATCAACACGAAACTGAACCAGGAGCCAGTGTAGAGAGGCGAGAACCGGGGTAATGTGCTCACGTTTTCTGGTGCCAGTCAATAATCTGGCTGCCGCATTTTGGACCAATTGCAGTCAGTTCAAAGATGATTTAGGCAGACCCAGATAAAGTGAGTTACAGTAATCTAACCTTGACGTTATAAACGCATGAATTACAGTTTGCAGGTCCTTCATAGAAAGCATTTTCTTGATTCTAGCAATTGATCTTAACTGAAAGAAACTGCTTTTCACAACAGTACTAATCTGCTTATCAAAAGACAACACAGGATCAAAGACAACACCAAGGTTTCTAACATGATCACGTACATTTGATGACAGAGGGCCAAGCTGCTTGACAATGCCAGTGGACACAGCTGTTGGACCAAACACCATTATTTCAGTTTTATCATTATTTAACTGTAAACAA
Organism: Onychostoma macrolepis; assembly: GCF_012432095.1. NCBI lineage: Eukaryota > Metazoa > Chordata > Actinopteri > Cypriniformes > Cyprinidae > Onychostoma > Onychostoma macrolepis. Next base: position 2,633,413 of record NC_081158.1, on the reverse strand, counting down.
TTTAAGTCCATCCAGTATTTAATGTCCTGAAGACATGCAAACAGAGTCGACATAGAACAGTAATTGTTTTTAATAGGAAAATAAAGTTGAGTATCATCCTTGTAATGCCAACAAATGATGATTTGATAATTTATGTTTCTGAAAAATATAACCAAGTGGAAGCATATATAAGGAGAAAAGAAGAGGACCCAGAATAGAGCCCTGTGGAACACCGTGGGACATTTTAGCCGAGATGAGAAATAGTTTCCCAGATTCACTGAAAAAGATCTGTCCTTAAGGTAGGAAGCAAACCAACTCAGTACAGATCCCTGAAAACCAACTATTTGATCAAGTCTTTGAAGAAGGATGTCATGATCTATTGTATCAAATGCTGCACTTAAATCAAGCATGATTAAGATACAGCAAGAACCAGAGTCAAGGGAAAGTAAAATATCATTAGTAACCTTCACCAGGGCAGATTCAGTACTATGAAATTCTCTAAACCCAGACTGAAATCTATAAAGTACTCAAGTAAGATGAAATTTGTGAATAAACAACTTTTTCCAAAACTTTTGAGATGAAAGATAATTTAGATATGGGTCTATAATTATTCAGATTATGCTGATCAAGATGATGCTTTTTTAACAGTGGTTGGACTATAGCATGTTTAAAAGAGGCTGGTACAATTCCATTTGTTAAGGAGTTGTTGATAATAGCAGTAACAACTGGACTTAAGGCTGGAAAAACCTCTTTGAAAATCTGCGAAGGCAGAACATCGGAGTGACAAAATGAGGGCTTCATACTAAGAACAATGTCATATAGCTGTGAAGGTGACACGGGTTGAAAATGAGATAGAGAGCTCCGATGAGAAACCATTTCTAGAGGCAAAGAATTTTGAAATGGTATGTTAGACCTGATACCCTCGACTTTATGGATAAAATGTTTTAAAAACTGTTCGCACAAATCAGTAGAGAATTCTAATGAAGCACTAGGAACAGGATTTAAAAAGGCATTAATTGTATTGAAGAGTATCTTCGGCCTATCTGCATTTTGTGCAATTATATCTGACATGTATTTCCCCTGAGCTTCCTTAGCGGCACTCTGATACCGTTTAAGACAATCTCTGAAAATTTCGTATGATATCTGAAGTTTATTTTTCTTCCAACTGCGCTCAGCACGCCTACACTCTTGTCTAATGGCACGAACGGGCCCCTGAAGCCATGGCTGTGCTTTTTTCATCATCTTGGATCTCTGTAACCTTAAGGGAGCAACAGAGTCCAAGGTGGAAGTGCAGGTACTATTAAGAAGTTCAACTAATTCATCAGGATGGACACTAGAGGATAGAACATTCACAGCAGTTGGAATTAGGGTAGATATATACACATCATTGAAGGACTTGGCAGTAGAGGAATTAAAACATCTAAAATAACGAGGAGGATGATAAGATTTAGGCAGAGTACATGACAATACAGAGTCAAAAATAACTGGACAGTGATCAGAGATAACAGCATCACATAAATCCAAATTATTCACAGGAAAACCACGTGAAAACACTAGGTCCAACGTGTGACCCTTCTGATGTGTAGGTCCAGTAACAGATTGTATAAAATTAAGGAGTCCATAAGACATGAAAACTCTTTGACCAGAGGTTTTGAGTGACAACAGACATGAATATTAAAATCACCCACAATTAAGACTATCAGAACGTGATACTAGAGAAGCCAAAAAGTCGGAAAATTCTTGGATGAAGTCCTTATTATATTTCGGAGGTCTGTAAACCAGGGCACAGAGCAAGGACGTGGGAAAATCAACCTTGAACAACTGCACCTCAAAACTATTGAAAATTTCATCAGGCAAGCGTTTGCACTTAAAACAGTTCCTGAAAATTGTTGCAATTCCACCTCCACGGCCAGCAGTTCTAGGAGAGTTAAAAAATGAATAGTCAGGAGGAGAGAGTTCCATCAGTGCTGTAGTATCACCAAGACTAAGCCATGTTTCTGTCATTAATAAAAAATCCAAGTCATGAGTAGCGCAAAAGTCATTTAAGATGAATGATTTAGACCATATCATAGTACTAAGACTGTTATCATTAGAGTTAGAGGGATTTCAGTAAACATTTGATTTTCCATGTTTTAACCTATTTGTGTTCAATCATTAAATTAACCTTAAATCATTAAAAACTCACATAATAAACAAAAATAAACAAATCAGTAAGTGTACATTTATTGTCTGTGTTTTTGTATGTATTGTATTTATTTTTAATAGCAACACTGTTTAAAACAATGTGTCTAGTGCCATTCCCTGAACATTATAAGGTGATGAATTCATTAAAGAATATCTTATTTATTTAATGACATAACATTAGGCCATGGCTGTTTTTCGTGATTTTTGCCTATGTAAAATTAGGTGTCGGCAACAGCTAACAATGTTGATAGAACATTTCAAGGTAATGTTATTGCTAAATTTGACTAATTTGGACAGTCATGCTAAAAGTGTGTTGTTTTAATAAGGGAATTTAAAAATAAAAACTAATTAAGTGTGTAAGAAAGACTGCAGTCTTGTTATTCCTGACAGTGTTTTGATGTAAAGTAAATGGAGTCGAGTGGGGGTCGAAAGTCTGAGTCGACCTGGAATTGAACACCTCTAATCTGACAAAAGCGTTTCTCATATACATACCTGACTTTAATAATAATAATAATAATAATAACAACATCAATCATAATTAATTTATATTGTCATTATACATGCCTCTGTGCTAGCTTTATGGTTTTATAGACAGTATTAATACAAAAAATATTACTGTAGTTTGTTAAACTTAATTTGTGTTTAACCTGCGCCTGGGCCATGCATTCACTACCTATGGCCCTGTAGAGTGGTGGGTCCCCTGGACCGGGATTGAAAAACATTGCTGTAGAGGAGACATCAAAAAATGTGTGCTGTGTGGGGGAACTCCAGTGCCAGAATCAGGAAACACTGATCTAACAGTGTTTTGGCAGTAAGCCAGTTCATATGAAGTCTCCCATTTACCAGAACAGGAAAGTGAAAGTGAAAAGCCTGCTGACAGTTCATCAGTTCTTATAAAGCTTTATATTTACTGAAAAAGAAAACTTAAAGTGAAACCTTCCAAGATAGTTAGTACCTGCTAGAGGAAGTACTTTCCATTTGAATAAGTCTCAGAGCTCACATATCATGCAAACTTTGTTTTTTTGTTTGTTTTTTTAACAGCCCTTCAAATATTGTCTATGACAGTGGGGGGCTTTGGAGTCAAAAAGGTCGAGGACTATGGATTATACAGTGTTTAAGGTTGGATAACTACTCTGCAGGACGGTGTGGACCTGTCTTTTTTTCCTGTTTTGCAAATGAAATAGTTCGAAACAAAGCCTGAGCAGAGCTGTTGTGCGTCTCAGAGCAACACTCATTTAACTTCTTGTCGGTTGAACTGCTGTATAAAATTAAATTTAACATTTGCGATCACACACGAGCTGATTCTTGTATGATATTACATCATAAAAACTTTAAAAAAATAAAAACTCACACAGGGATATTTTTCCTTTAATTTTTTTAATTATAGAGGTATTACTGCATTCTAATAGGCTTCATCATGCAATGAATGCTTTTGGACTCTCAAGACGAGTTTTTGTTTGTTTTTTGCAAAGTCACTGACATGATAATGTCAGCTAGCGTGAATCAGAACGGGTGAATATTTCGTTAATACTGCACTTTAATTGGCCAATCGTCGTTATTTAGTTTATAAATTATTATAAGTAGAGAATATTAATATTTAATTTGCACAGTAATGTTTACATAAAACACAGCATTATTAATCTAAAAGGGATGGTAAGGGGGGATGGTGGTTTTACAGAAGGGATGCTTTTTGTCAAGGTATTTTCTCCTCCACTTTAAGGGGAGGAGCAGCAGTTAGCAGTCAATATAAAATCCAATGCAGAGGCTTTTTGCAACTACAGATGAAGAGCAGATTCAAGAGGAAACCAAAATGACAGATAACAATAAGTCTTTTTTGCCTTCACTTCACCTTACATACTCAAAATATAAACTTTTCTTATATAAATTTAGGTCTTAAATTACATTCAGTATGGATGACGATCATCTTTGTTTTGGCTGCTATGCTTGCCAGTCCTTGTTGAATTAGAGATTTTAAGATCAAATGTAAAAAGTATTAGATTACTCTAACTGAAGAATAAACGCTGCATTTGCTAGTGTAACACAAATAGATTGTTCGGGCTGTAAATATGGGCCCTACATGGGTTTGTCCATGGGTTCCATGTGGGCCCCATCTGAATCTCATATGGGGCCTGACTGGGGCTAATGTGGGGCCCAAATGGGCAACACATACTGTACAAGACCCATATTGGTCCCACTTATGAAGCACATGTGGGATATACTAGGGCCCAGTATGGGTACTGGACTGGCCCCACATAGTGTACATGAGTGTTTTGATTAGGTTTTTTTGTATAAGCATGTATTTTAAGTGTGAAATAATTTTGCCCACATAGATCCCATAAAGGTCCCATATGGTCAAACCTATATGGGACCCACATTGTGAAACACACATGGGACCCACATAAATTGCCCATTTTCAGCCCATGCCCACATGGAACCCATGCTGCCTGGGTATAACCCATATGGGGCCCACATATCAATGTTGGCTGGGAAGTAGGGTATAACTTCATGAAATATTTTAATTGTGAAAGTAAGAAATTGATCAATGGAAAGAACTGTATAGTTACTCTTGCAAGTAGTTTGGCAAAGCCTTGATGTTAAAAGGTATATATTTTCTTAGAATTGTTTAACCTTCTGAGCCATCTAAGTTGATCTTTTCTCTTAAGAGAAAGTCTCTTACAGTTGCTGCAGATATAACCTTGGGCTTCAGTATTTTTTATTATTAAACTACCGCTTTCTCAGCAGTAGTATTTATCATTTGATATCCTTGTAATGTCAACAAATGAGTGCAAATTTCAATCATCTAGAACTCAGGTTGAAGAAAACGAGTCAGAGCTTGAGTAATGACAGCCCGGGACCCAGGACAGGAGGACAGAGACTGCCAGACACAGAGGGAGCTCGCCGTGGAGCAGACTCTGGCACAGGACTAAACCGCAAACAAGAAACAAAAGTCAGTAAAACGGTCTCCTCAAACATAGAGGTCACTAATTCTGCACTGATATCATTCATTAAGAAAAGTTAATGTAACTATTTTTCATTAGCAGCAGTAGCACAAAATACAATGTACATTTTTTAAAATCGTGATATTAACCAATATTCTAATTTAACATTCTTTTTCATTCATTATTTTTCAAGACAAATAGTCATCGGCTGGAATCACCGAAAAAAACAGGGCATTGTCAAGGTGAGTACATTATCAGAACTACTAGACAAGAATATGTTTAAATACAAAATATATTTGAAATATTTTTAAAGTGGAATTTTCTTTAAATGTGATGAATGTCATTAAAGCCAGAGCAATAAAAAAAAAACTTTTAAATGTACTTTTAATTTTTATATGACTTGTTCTCCAGTAAATATAACTAAAACTTGTTAAACATTCACAAAATAACTACTGTGTAGATATTAAGACTGTACAGATTACTAAAACAAATCTACTATATTTGGCAAAAATCATAATTGGGATTAATTATAGACCACATATTGTTTGTATGTTTAATTGAAATATACAATACTGTTCAAAATGTAATAATCACTGTGATTTTAAAGAAATTGAAATATGGCCCCCTGGTTGAGAAAAGTAAAGAAATGCTTAAATATTTTTATTTAAAAAAAAACAACAACAATGTTCTTCAAACTTTCTTAACCCTTTCAGTGGTGAGTTTAAAATATTCTAGCGGTCCCCCCAGAGTGAGTTTTATTAAGGCGACCGTTATTTTAGAATAAACCAATAAATGCCAATTGGTCAGATCGGTGTTGTTTTGAGCAAATGAATTGCATTCCCGCTGAAAAACAAGCGTTCTAAAATGAAAATGCTTGGGAACTAATGTGGTCGGAACCAAAGTTTACAGGACTGCGTTCTGACTGCTCAACTGCGTCATAACTCATTACCATAAAGTTGACCTGACTTCAGCTCTCCTCGACGCCCTCACCGTCCAAGACACGCCACTCTCGCCAGAGCTCACCGCCAGCTCACATTGAAAATGAATGACTTCCGGTCACTTTGACACTCTCGCCGGCGGCGGTGTGAACGCACGTGACACACCGCGGCCACAAAAACACTGTATGACAGATGGATTGCTTTTATTTCATTTTTCTTTTTTTATTTAATATATTCACAAACTTGCTTACCATGTCATGAACAATCTGATGTTCCGATTCACAAATATGTGTAAATGAGTGTGTTTTGATGTTTAAACACCTTTATAAATTATCTTGATCGTGATCTGTAATGTGAGATGGGTGCCACCATGTTTGTTCGCGCCGCAGTTCGGATAGTCCTGTCAGTTTGATTTATAGCATGTGAATTCATCAATTTCTCCTGAAATACATGCAAGTAAGTGGCCGGTGAACTGGGTGAAGAATAGAGTGAACTTTATAGTTACTTACACTATGTGTATCTGATATGAATAAAACACATCAGCAAATTAAATTTGAATGGATTGTTATTGTTGCTTCAATAGACATCTGTGTGTATTTTACAAGCTCTAAATGTATTGTTTAACTAGTACTTATGTGTATTTAAATGTCTGAAACCTAAAATATGCATTATGTGGTTAAGAACACTGCATAGTTGTGATAATATGACAGTCGCAGTACGTCTCTCTCCGGCTCAGCGCCAGTCAGCGCGCGAAACCACCGTTTGAATTTGGCAGTTATGCGACGTCACCGAACGTTCTAAATCCCATATGTGGGACCGTACCGCTCAAAAGGTTAATTTCTTAATTAATTATGTTCATTTTAGTCATATTGCACAGGGCTGTATTCACCTCATTTCTATACTGTATTTATAAATGGAAGTACAAACAACTATTTCTTTTTCCAGCAGAGGTGGAAAGAGGTCAGAAAAAGACAAGTAGACTCTGCCAGTCCACAGTTAAATATAAACAAAAAACATCAAGAGAAAACAAGAGCAGCAAAACCATGGAAGACCACAGCAATGAAAGGGGCTTAAGTGCTGCACAAATAATAAAGAACAATTGGAGCACAATAATAATAAAAGATGGAAAAAATGAAAATCTACCAATGTTTGAACTCCAGCTGGATGAAACATGGCAGAACAGTGATGGATTCTGCAGAAGAAGGACATCTGTCTGTCCCGGAAAGTGTGCTTGGAATGTGCACTTTAATCAGAAATACAGATGGGAGTATGTCAAAGAAATGAGAAAGGAAACTTATCAGGATTTAAAGAAGCGATATGAGGCTGCACATGGACAGGTCATGTCAAAAGAAAAGATCTTTAAAGAACTTGAAAAGGAGCTTCAGGTTGTCCAGGAAATTGTGACTGGACTAATTGAAAAATCTAAAAAGTCCTTGCAGTGGCTGCAAGAAATTGCTCTCAAGCCCAATCCTCTGTCCACCCCTGACTACATTGATCTGATGATTGAGTCTGAGAAACAAGAAGCCAAGCCTGGATTTCAAGATCGCATTCAGTCTTTAATGGAAGTCAGGAAGAAAGCAGAAACCATCAGTAAGGTTTCCACAGGAGAAGCACTTCCAGAGGATTTGAAAGATTACAAACCTGAAACAAGAAAAGATGATTCCTTTAGTGAATCGGCTCTGTTCAGAAAGGGGATGAATTATATGTTGAAGAAAAAGTAACTACGCTTAAAAATACTTTCAGACCTCAAAAATAATAAAAAAAAATGTCTTAATTCTGTGCATGATGTACAAGATACCTGTATTTCAACAGCTCGGTAAATGAAAAGAGAGAAAATTATATATCCAAACCTGATATGTTGTATTAAATGAATTAAACATATTATGTATGATGCAAGAGATCAGATTACATGAGAATGCTGTTTTGGGATTGTGTAATTTTACTTTCATTGATTCCAGTTATTCATTCTGAATGAACAACAAAATAATCATGCAAGTAGTGTTAAACATTCCATATATATATATATATATATTGGTGTATCCAAATTTCAAGTGTAAATGTCCTTCGCTCTCTTTCTGTACAATAAAAGTGTTATAACTTATAATGTTTTTATTAAATTCACATTAAATACAAAGTCAGTCATATTAAAAATATTTTATGGCATGAAACCCATATCTCATACTTAAGTAAAAATATTTTTTTTATGTAGTTAATAGATTACACTATTAGGCTACTTTGCCCATCGCCCATAATATATAAACATGCAAAATGCATTTATAGACTACAGATATTTCATGATATAGCTAACTCGTTTGGGAATATTGTGAATAAAAAGGAAAAAATAAACAAAACATAAGCATATCAGTTATCAGTGCTATCGTGGCTGCTGTGTGTCACATGACAAGCATGACGCCAATGGGCCCAACCAACCACCCCCCACACTCGTGCCCCCTCAAAAATAATGAGTGCATGCTGACAAGTACAGTAGGTAGCTACCAAAATGTCTATTAACCCAGCCACGAGGCCACAACGTTAAAACCCAGGAACATGTGAAACTTGTTCGCAAAATCACCACCAGGTGGCGGAAAGAGACGGTTGACACCATTGCTAAATAAAGCTGTAATTGTCACATTTTCATTTGTAAATTCCATCCGTGTCCCGCCACACAAGCATATTACTGTCAGGTGCACACAGCAGGGAGGAACGAGGAACACGAAGATGAGGATAAACTCAAAACAACAGTCTTTAATTCAAACAAGTCAGGGCAGGTCAGACACACAGGAACACCGGGAGTAACGAGTGGACCAGACCAAAACAAACTCAACAGGCAAGAACTAAATATACATGATAATTAGACACACACAGCTGAACGAAATCATAAATAATCACACTTAACAAGGACAGGAACAGGAAAAACCATATAAGGACACAAGAGGGTGGGAAACACACGACAGAGGACTGACAATTACAATGCAGAAATGGGCATGAATGTATTTTAAATAAAAATACAAAATACTGCGTGGAAAATGTATTTAAATACAGTATTTTGTATTTTGAAAATACACAAAATACATGTGAAATTGGCAATCCAGTGCAGGTATCCCTGAAATCTAAAATTTAAAAAACTGAAAAAAAAAAAAAACCACCAACAAAAAAGAGAAAACATTAGATGTATACAACTGCTTAGAAACTTTCATTTTCTGAACTTATATTTGCATAGATGGGTGAGCATAATCACCTGATTTTGTAAATGTACCAACTTTGGACTAAAATTTAAAAAGCTTACATGTACAAAAAACGAGCCAGCACCAGCATAAATAAATGTAGTACTCTCTTAATAATAAATGAGAGAGACAGAGACAAGAGTTAGTGGTTGCCCAAGCGGTCCTCTTTGTTGTCTTTAATATACATTGTATTTCATTAAGACACTTTGAATCACAGTAGTCATCAACACATATAAATACTTAAATCAAATCACAGTAAACAAATAAATAGATAATAATATATACAGAAATGTTGCAGATCTTCCACACATCTGGATTTACTCATAAATATCTCAGATCAACTACTCAGGTAAGTATTAAAGGTAGTATGCAAACGACTCATATAAACTTCTCTATGAAACGGGTATGAAAATTACACAATTACACAAATGATCAATTTAAACAAATTATTAACACATTAAATCATGTAAACTGTAGTTTGGCATTACATTTTAATAACTTTAACTAGCCTTAATAGTAAATGAGAGAGACAGAGACAAGAGTTAGTGGTTGCCCAAGCGGTCCTCTTTGTTGTCTGAGGATGCGCTGCAGTTGTCACGGTAACTCTACTCTCTCTCAACTGCCACCAGGAATTTGGAAAATGCAGCTGGACTGTCCAGCACAAACTCATTATAACACATTAAAGTAATTTTAATTTAACTTATATACACATGTAAATAGAAATAGACATACCTAAATACATAACAAAATATATACAAATAATTTAATATTGTTATGACACAAACTCCATGCAGCAGGGTGGTCACACTCTCCCCAACAAAATAAAATGTCGTCCCGACATCAAAACACTCAAACCTAAACCAGTCCATATTGTTTCACTTCACACTTGTAAAGGTATCAGGTCAAATAGTTTTCAATACTTATTCTCAATTTTCATTTTTTTTTTTTTTTACATTCAGTACATACATTCAATAATCACTCATCATGTTCCTGTTTTACAGACAGTCCTTGTTAGCTGATTATCAGCTTTTCTGAATTCAAGTTCAATGAGCTAGTGCCCCAAACAACAGTCCCAGAATCAAGGCACTAAGGAATGTTCATTAAGAATCAAGTCCATACAGGAAAAATTCAAGTTCAAGTGCAACAAATACTTCAAGCCGTTCTCCGAGCTTCTTCAATGAAAGTTTCAACTGTAGTTTGTCAGTACAGTTCTGCAGTGCCACCTGAGACCTGGTCAAGTGAAGGTTCATTGGTGTTCTTTAATTTGCTGGATAATAGATAAGTGAGGGCTGAGAATAATGAATCTGCATTGGTACCCAAGAATTCATATTTGGTGTCCATGTGTGTATGGGGTGTGGATTAAAGTCATTTATTGCATTTTGTACACTGTAGCATGTAGGAGTTCCAAAATTTTCATATGTGAACCTCTTTGGTGGTCGTCGTTGTCGGATTCTAGATGGTTCCTCTGCAGGATTCCTCTGTGCAGGTGAGTGATGTTCTGGTTGTTGTCGTTCTTTGACAGGTAAGTGAGGTGAGTGTTGTTCAGGTAAACAGTGTTCTCCAGCAGGTAAGTCAACATGTTCTATTACATCTTGTTCCTGTTCAGCTTGATGTGGCAACACTGTCAACTCGAGCATTTGTTCTGACTGAGCTGATGATTTCTCACTAGTATGTAACAGGTGTGATGTGGTTTCCTTTTCCATCTGATTATGACTATTTGGCTGTGTTCTGAACTGGTAGGGTTCAACTTGCACATAGTACTCTTCATCACTTTCACTGTCATTCTCTGGCTCATGTTCCTCCCTTCTCTCGGCAGGTAAAGCTGTGCTTTTCTGTTGGTGCTTTCTCAGTGTGGCATTTTGAGTCTGTGTGGTAACCTGAGGTAAGTGATCACAGGGGAGAAGATGATTACGATGCAACACTCTCGATCTGCCTTTACCCTGCTCTGGTTTCACTTCATAGATTGGAGTATCTTCAGCAGCCTGGCGAATGACAATGTGGACTTCATCCTCCCAGAAATTTCAAGTTTTCCTGGACCCCTTTTGAGCCAGATTTTTCACAAGAACTCTGCTGCCAGGACATAAACTAGTACATCTCACTTTTGGTCATAATTTCTTTTGTTTCTCTCAGTACACTTCTTTGCATGCTCACTGGCAATCTCATAAGCCTCTTGCATACCCTTTGTCCACCTCTCCACATATTCACTGTGGTCGATGGAACCTTTGTTTGGATTGAGGCCAAACAATGCATCAACTGGAAGCCTTGGAGAGCGACCGAACATGAGGTAGAAAGGTGAGAATCCAGTCACTTCACTTTTAGTACAATTGTAGGCAAACACTAGCTTATTCAGTTCCTCTTTCCAATTCAATTTCTGTTTTTCTGTGAGAGTTTTGAGCATCTGCAGAATGGTCCGATTGAATCTTTCTACTTGTCCATTTCCTTGCGGGTGGTACGGGGTCGTTCTAGAGGCAGTGATGTCGCTGTATTTTTGGAGCTGATCAAAGAGTTGATTTTCGAATTCCCTGCCTTGGTCATGGTGAATTTGCGAGGGAACCCAAACCTCAGGGCAAAATCATTGAACAAACGATCTGCTACAGTTTTTCCAGATTTGAAGTTGTAGCATATGCCTGCACGTATCGAGTGAAATGGTCGATGATCACCAGGATATACTCGTAACCCCTTGCACTTGTCTAAGTGAAGGAAGTCAATGGATACTAACTCAAATGGATGTGTCGTCTTGATGCTCTTGAGGGGTGCCCTAATCTCTCTGCATGGTTTTCTGCTTTATGCATGAACAGGTTCTCAGCACATAGTGTTCAATATCCTTTTTCATGTAAGGCCAGAAAAAGCGATCTCTGATGAGACTGGTTGTGCGGTCAAGACCTTGGTGACCCATCTCATCATGCAGTTCCCTCAAGACGGTACTCTTAAACTGGGCAGGCAACACTAGCTGCATTCGTTGTGATGTTTTGCGGTGCAGTATGCCATACTCGTCCAACACCAGCTTGTCCCACTCACGCATTAGACCTCTAACTGTAGGATTGGCTGACCGCCACTGCTTTGAAGAAGGTCTACTTCCCGACTGTAAGTAGTCTATGATTTCTTTGACATTCGTGTCATCTCTTTGTGCTTGCCGGATCTCCTCTTTTGATAATGATTTGTAGGGTTCATCACCAATCTCCATGCTTGCTGGCGCACACTGACAGACTAACGTAAGGGGTGGATCTGGGTCGTGCTGAACCTCCACAGCTTGTATTGTGGCTCCACACATTCTGATGAAAGCTCCTCTGTAAATTCTCTCATTGCTGTTTCTATATCAACTGGCATTCTGGATAGTGAATCAGCATCCACATTCTCTTTACCTGGGCGATAGTGAATGGTGAAATGGAAATCTGCAAGTTCAGCAACCCATCTGCATCCAGTGGCATTTAACTTTGCAGAGGACAACACATAAGTGAGGGGATTGTTATCACTGTACACGGTGAAGGTAGGTGCATAATATAGGTAGTCTCGAAACTTTTCTGTTATAGCCCATTTGAGGGCTAGAAACTCCAACTTTCCACTGTGCAGGTGGTAATTTCTCTCTGCATTGGTCAATGTTCTTGAACCATAGGCTATCACCCTTAACTTTCCGTTCTGGTTCTGATACAAGACCGCACCTAGACCTTGATTGGATGCATCTGTGTGAAGTACGAATGCTTTTGAAAAGTCTGAAATCCCAATATTGGAGGTTGAACGAGACAATCAATCAGCTTTGACACTGTTTCTTGATGGTACTCTGTCCATTCGATCAGCTTACTGGATGGCACCACGTGACTTTTTCTGTTGGTAACTACTTTGTAGTTTCTTTTCTTTGTGCTCTCATTTTTCTCGTTGCTCTTCAGAAGGTCGTAAAGGGGTTTAGCAATTCGTGAAAAGTCTTTGATGTACTGGCGATAGTAACTCAGTAGACCTAAAATTTTCCGTAGCTCTCCCACAGTGCTTGGTCTTTTCTCTTTAAGTGCTGTTACAGCAACAGTGTCTGCAGGGTCCATTCTACTGCCTTCTGTGGAAACAATTCGGCCTAAGTAGCGAACCTCATTCTTGAATATATCACACTTTCGTGGTTTCAGCTTTACTCCATGGGCTTGTAAACGTAGCAACACTTTTCTCATCGCTTCAAGATGTCCATCAAATGTCTTGCTGAAAACCAGGATGTCATCCAAGTAGGGCACACAAATTTCATCTCTAAGTCCTTCTAAGCACTCTTCCATGAAATGCTGCAGGTGCATTCATGAGGCCAAAGGGAATACGAACCCACTCATATAAGCCCCATGGTGTACTGAATGCTGTCAATGGTCTGCTTTCTGGAGACATAAAACCTTGATGGTAAGCTTTGCCCTGATCTAATACAGAAAACCAGGCATTACCTCCTAAACTGTCTAGAATGTCTTTTACTCTCGGGATAGGCTGGCGATCAGGTAGTGTCTTCCTATTGAGGTCTCTATAGTCAATGCACAACCTAAGGCTGCCATCTTTCTTACGAACACATACGATTGGTGAAGAGTAGGAGAATGGGTTTCTCTATCCAGCCCTGGGCAATCAAATCATGCAGGTAGTCCTTCATTTCCTGATACAGTGGCTTGGGGACTGAAGTGTACATGCGGACAACAGGCGTATTGTCAGTCAGAGAGATACTTAGTTGAAGATCTTTGATGCACCCAATATCGTCATCTGACCTTGAAAATGAATGGCACTCTTCTCGTAGTGGCTGTTTTACTTTATTTTGCCGGTGCAAAGGTAAGTGGCTTACATCAGCAGGTCCCACAATTCTTCACTGTTACTTACATTAGCATTGGTGGTTTTTTGAACCTCGCTGATCATGGCTGTTGTTGCACAATGTGATACTGCAGTTGGTAGTACAGATTTTATTGATTGCATTGTCCCAAGCTCAGTTTTCCCTGCAAGCCTGATATCATGGTCTGTGATGTTCTGTATGCTGATCTTGACCACTGGACGCCTTCCTTTCTGAAGAGTTACTAGGGTTTCCAGAGGTTCCAGACCATCTGTACACTGTGGGTTTACATGTGGTTCAAACAAGAAAACAGTGTCTTGCTTCATATATGGCATTTTAACTTGACACTGTATCTGCATAATTGTGCGTTTTGGTATGTTCACAGGGTCTTTCATTGTTTTCCCCAAATATTCACCCAGACTCTCAGTAGTCACAAGATTAATGAAGGTCTGTATCTTATTTTTCTTCATGCCAGGGAAGGCATACTTGACAATCTTGTGCAAACGTCCTTTACTCACTTCATTCTCTTCACTTGCTTCACTCTGTCTCATCACTTGTTCAATCACATTGTAGCCGATGATTGGTTTGGATAACCTTTGATCTTTTAAGACGAGGACAGGAATGCCTAACTCTTTTACGCTATCAACAGGGGAAGCCAATTTGAAAGTTATCTCTACCCATGCAACATAAGGCATATTGGTTCCATTAGCTGCCACAAGCTGCAAGCCATCTGGAGCTTCTGTTGCCTCAGAAATGTCCTTCAATTTCACTTCAGGTATGTACTTGTCTCTCCATTGTTCATCTACAATACATACTTGAGAACCTGTGTCCCATAACGCCTCAGTTTTGTGTCCTTGTAAGTAGCAGGTTACCAGACATTGTTTGCCGACGAGAGAAGTGACAGGTGAATATTTGTTAACTTGACATGAAGCAGTTAAAATGTGATCAAGTGGAGGCAACTCAGACAACTCTTGTGCTGCTTTCGACGTTGGTGGGACATTTTTGCAGTTCGGGTCACTCCCTGTCCCGTGGAGGCAACCCATTTCCGTTTAAAGGCGTTCTACTTTGAAATCTTGCACCTCTGGTTCTGCAGCCTGCTGAAAAGTGCTCACTGCTACCACAACAATAACAATGGGTGCATAGTTCCTCTGGTCCCCTTTGCTGGCAATAAAAGCACTGTCTTGTTCTTGGGGGACGTGGCTGTCGAAACTGCTGAGGATATTGTGGTATTGGCGATGTTGCTGTATACTGTTGGGGCGCTGAATTAAACTGTGGTGGGCGAGGCTGTGAGGTTGCATATCGTGATGGATGATTCGCATACTGTGTTGACGTTGGATGTAGCAGGGGCTGCTGTAATGGCATTGAACATGGTTGCAGACTGTGAGGCTGTGATGTCATATACTGTTGTTGTGAGTTCTGTTGTGATTTAGGGTGGTGGAGTTGCAGTGGATACTGATGTTGTTCATGCGTTGGGTGACTTATTCCCCATGTTTGGTTTGGCAGCTCTTTATTCCACTCTGCTACTGGCTGGTAACTTTGTGAGAAATCTTGTAGCGGCTGACGAGTCATCGCCATCGCTGGAGCCTTGTTACTGACCGCAAAACACTGAGAAGCAGGTGAGGGCTGTTGGATTGTTTCTTTAATTTGCATTATCTCATTACTTAAGCTTTGCAGTTGCGACATCAGGTCAACTTTTGTCTGTTTTGATTGATATTTTGATTCATTTAACTGTGTGACATGCACAGCAACACTGCGTTCGGACTTCCGTTTGTTTTGTCTTTCTGTCTCATGGGAACATGCAACATTTAATCTCTCCAACAACACTTCATCTGAAATTGTGGGGTCAGACAGGAATGGCTGGAGGTCACTCTGAACATGGTCATTCTGTAAGCCAGTCAACACGGTATGGAGGAACATGTTTTGAACTAAAGCCGGGTCATATTTTAAGCCAGACTCATCTTCTTGTGAAGAGAACAGAATTTTCTGTCTCAGATCAAGAACACGAATGAGAAAGCTTTGTTGCGTTTCTTTAGCACGCTGGGCCTCTGCAGTGAGCTGTTTGTATAGTTCTGTTGCATTTTTCTCTTGATAGTGAGAGCGGAGAATTCTTCTTAATGTTGGAAGTGTGAGGTCTGCTTTGCCTTCAAGATAACTACGCAACTGAAGTCCAGGTGTGATCGCTCGAATGACTGAATCAATAATATCTTGCTCAAGGTAGCTTTTATTTAACCCACTCTCTATTTGACGCGCAAGACTTGAAAATGACAATCTGTCCTTCTGACCTGGCTCACCAATGAGGCCTGAAATTTTAAAGTCTTTGCGCCACAGTGCTGGTGTGATTTGTCCCTGTAATGCAGATGTAGAATCATCACATGCATTGTCAGTCGTTATCTGTCTTCTTGTCATGCTCTGTGACACAGCAGGGCTTATATACATGGCAGACAATGATTCAGATGCATTGCCAAGTTGTCTCAATTGTCTTTGAGCTAAACTTTCTCCTCTTTCAGGTGGTCTTAACCCTGTTCTCAGCTCAGTTCCATTTATATCAGTCATCATCAAATCACTTAATTTCTCATTGATGCTGAGAAGCTCGGCCATGCCTCCATCCTCCAGCTCTTCTAATTCTTTTCTTAAGAGATGATTACTGAGGAGGTTTACTAAAGACAGGCGATTTGTGTTTTCAATGTCCTCTGCAGAGATTTTTAAGAATTGGCAGAGTTCAATGAGCTTTCCTCGTGTTAGTGCACATAGCCGTTCACCTATTTCTTCGTGAAGGCTCTGAAGTGAATCCATCTTTATCTGCAGTGGCTGACAGTATGATGAAAGTGGACGTTTACCTCACTGACTTGACTTTTGCTGCCTCTAGTAGTCACTGTACCTCAGGCGTATGCACAGCTCAATCAGTTTTGCAGTACCACTTCACTCAGCTGCTTCACACTGTTGCTTGTAGGTAAGTATGAATGTTACAGGGTGGGGCTCTGCTGATCAAGAAGATGAACCACCCTATAAATATCCCAGCGGTGCCTCCAAAATTTGTAGTACTCTCTTAATAATAAATGAGAGAGACAGAGACAAGAGTTAGTGGTTGCCCAAGCGGTCCTCTTTGTTGTCTGAGGATGCGCTGCAGTTGTCACGTTAACTCTACTCTCTCTCAACTGCCACCAGGAATTCGGAAAATGCAGCTGGACTGTCCAGTGCAAACTCATTATAACACATTAAAGTAATTTTAATTTAACTTATATACACATGTAAATAGAAATAGACATACCTAAATACATAACAAAATATATACAAATAATTTAATATTGTTATGACACAAACTCCATGCAGCAGGGTGGTCACATAAAGAATAAAGTAATGGTCTGTGTTTAATACAAATGTTAATTAAAATTAAACTAAAATGTTTAATGAATTAAAAAACAAACATATATAAGAGATTATTGTTACATTTTGTGTTATACATATGTTGTCATATTCATGTTTTGTTCTAATGTCACAAGTCATAATCTCAGGTTTACTAGGTTTTACATGATTCTTTGATTCTTTTGTGGGTTTAAGAAGTGTACTTATAAACATTTTCACACAAGTCCTCCAAAACGACCCACAACCTAATCAGTTTATATGTGAAGAAATGTGTTTATTCACAAACAATTTTTAGTGTTTGACAAACTACTCAGCAAATTACTTCCTGTCACCGCTGCTTTCTGATGGTTTCCCTTATGAAAATAACGAAATAAATAAAATTACATTAAAAAAAAAATACTTGGTACAATAGTTAAACCATGGTAACCACAAAGTAACCACGTTTTGCTACACTAACCATTATACAAAATCTGCGATTGTACAAATTGTTAATACACTTTTACTACAGTAAAACCAAGGTTAATTTTCATAAGGGCTGAAAAACAATTACTCTGTGTCGCTCACTTCACAGAATTTTACAATGGTGAGCGAGTCAAGTCACTTTAAGGCAAGTCATTTCACTCGTCAGCCATCTTTGAAAAGCCTCTCGGGCATGCAAGTGCAGCTCCTATCTCTTTTTTTTTCAGGCTAGACCAGCCATTGCTTATGCGTTTCTATAGCAACCAGGACTTCTAACGGCAGCTGCATTGACGTGATGATTTTACAGATTAGCGATTGCCTCTTTTATTTTAAAGCGGGGCTTCCTTCGGTACAGCGTCCATATTGAGCGTTGCATTTTTCCCCATTCAAAACTATACGAGTGACACGTCTTGGGAATTCTAGTCTTTGGTCAAGTATAAAAGCCTTGTCTGTTTAAAGGGGTCATATAATGCAATTCCAAGTTTTCCTTTCTCTTTGGAGTGTTACAAGCTGATTGTGCATAGATAAGATCCCTGAAGTTATAAAGACTAAAGTCTCAAAACCAAAGAGATATTCTTTATAAAAGTTAAGACTCTGCCACGCCCCCTAAAACGGCTCATTCAAACACGACCCCACATGTCTACGTCACGGTGTGGGGAGATTTGCAAAACACCACCCAAATGTATACGCAAAGAAAGGGGCTTGATTTTTATTCTCGCTGTAGTGCTGTTGCTGCCGCGCCATGTCGTGGAGACGCTGTGTTTCGTTGTGAAAGTGAAACTACTAGGTTTGGGCTTCCAAAAGAGGATACGACTAGAAATCAGTGGTTAAGTTGTATTTACAACACTGTTCCAGAACAGTACAACCGAAATATTAGAGTGTGTGTGGCACAATTTACGGAGGACTATTTCCTGAACCTGGCAGAGGCGTAAAAAGACAGTATAAGTCATAATCAGTAATTATGTCCCCACTTGATGCAACAAATGCCTCATTTGTAATGGGTTTTATTGTTTTAGAAAGACCATCACAATACGGTGAGGGGCGTAACATTTCCATCTCGCGCTTGAGGTATTCGGCCAATCACAACGCACCGGATAGCTGGCCAATCAGAGCACACCTCGCTTCTCAGACCGATGAGCTTTGTAAAAATCGACGCGTTTCAGAAAGGCGGGGCATAGAGGAGCAACAATAATGTACAGTATTTGGAAAATAATGTGTTTTTTGAACCACAAACCAAGTAAACACATTGCATTACATCAAATACACAAAATAATGTTCTTTTTAACAACGTAATATGACCCCTTTAAGGAGTAGTGCACGCAGTCAGCAGGTTTGTGGCGCAGAGACAGGAGAGAGTATAAACAAGGATTTAACTAGTCTCGGCCTCAGACGTCACACCCACGGATCATTGGCTGAACGTCTGATGCATAGATATGTATGTGATGTGATCTTGGAAAACCCATCGGATGTCACGCTGGGACGTTTTCAGGAAATTTGAAAAATAGGTTGAATGTCATTTTTTGGTCAAAATTAGGATTTCATTAAATTATTATTCTACAACATCTTGTCTATCATCTCTGAAAATTCACTTGTTTAGTGCAGAAAAATAGTGATTTGTTGCAGCAAGCAGAAATGACTCTTATGTTAAGAACATGCTAACCGAGCCGGACGATTTGGTCAGTCGGTGTCGTGTCACAGCTGGGGGCATGGCGCGGGGACGGAGTCGGCGTGGTGGAAAACAATCCTTTCCCCCTGACTGGAAAAGAATGGTGTTTTTACCGCTCAACAGAGCCAGGTATATCGAAAAACTGAGCTGTATTGGGACGGATTGTCCATACACTATATCACTAGCGTAGCCAGAAATGTTTAAGTGGGTGGACCTACATAAAACTGGGTGGGCCAGGTGTGTAGCTTATGAAAACTGCATGTCAAATTGCCAACAAAAAATACAGCACCAAGGTTCATTACACAGTACTTCTAAAGCATGCATTAACATTAGTAAGTTATGTTAATGTTCATTTCAAAATTTACTAATAGGACATGTACAAATTGGAATTTCTTAATAAAACATTTATTTATATTCAACAGTGTGGGCTCGAAGCATACAGTATATAATGGTGCCATAAGCAATACTAGGCTTTTTGTTTGAGCCAAAACCCATTTGGTTATATGTAAAACATACTTTACAGTGCTATCAAACTCAATTCTTGGAGGGCCACAGCTCTGCACAGTTTTGCTCCAACCCTAATCAAACACACCTGATCCAGCTAATCAAGGTCTTCAGGATTACTAGAAACTTCCAAGTAGGTGTGATTTTGAACTAAACTCTGCAGAGCTGTGGCCCCCCAGGAATAGAGTTTGAGACTACTAACAACTATGTAAAATTGATAACTTATTTAAATTCATGCCAATAGTATTAGGGATTTTAAGAAAAGTTCACTCGTAAAATGTGCAACGTTAAAGGATTAGTTCACTTACAGACAGTATTGGGCACTTTACTTTAAAAAAGTTATTAGTTATAGTTACTAGTTACTTCTCACAAATAGTAACTGAGTTACATCATTATAAAATTAACTAATTACCAGGGAAAGTAACTATTGTGTTACTTTAAAAAAAAAAATTCAAATGTCAAATAACTTTGGATGCCCCAAAGACACTTAGTATCAGTCAGTCAAGCATTATAATATAATATTATGATAATTTAATATTATATGATGATAGAACTTTAGTAATTAGAATAACCAAGTATGAATGCATATTTGTCATCAATATAAAACGCACTAAGGATTAATGAGCTGCTGGGTGAATATTATGCATGAATATTAATCACGTTGTCTGAATTGATTTGCTGAAATCAAAACAGGGAGGATAATAGATGAGCGCCAGCCAATGAGATTGTCGTTTGCGCATAAGTTCCGCCCACTACCAGAGAACCCGGCAGTTCTTAAAAGCTGAAGAATTCCAAAGGAACTCCGTTATTTTGACAGGAAAATACAACAAAGAATATCGTTTACATGTAGCGCGTCAATTCTGCATGTTATGAAAGACTCTCTTGCTCTGTATCTTTCTTTGCGTGCGTGTATGTGAGAGAAAGCGACTCCGAGTCGTGCGCCTTCACACTGTTTATGGCACAGCTACACTGTGCATCCATTCAGATGAACTGAAAAATTTAATTTATATTAATATAATATGGTAACGCCACATTTTATTGTCAGTAACGGTAACGGCGTTGTAACAGGGGAAACAGCAAATTGTTTGATTACTCGTTACTGAAAAAAATAACGCCGTTAGTAACGCCATTTATTTATAACGCCGTTATTCCCATCACTGCTTACAGAATGAAAATTCTGTCATCATTTACTCACCCTCCACTTGTTCCAAATCTGTATGAGTTTCTTTCTTCTGTTGAAGACAAAAGAAGATATTTCGCAAAATGTTGGGATCCGAACAGTTGATGAGCACCATTGACTTCCATAGTATTTTTTTCTACTATGGAAGTCATTGGTGCTCATAAACTGTTTGGATCCCAACATTTTGCGAAATATCTTCTTTGTCGTCTTTTGTTTGGAACAAGTGGAGGGTGAGTAAATGATGACAGAATTTTCATTCTGTAAGTGAACTAATCCTTTAACATATGTACATGTTGGTGGCAAGGAGGCAGAACACTGTACAGGTGGTAGTAATACAGGCAGCAGAGGTGGTACGTCAGGCAGAAGAGGCGGGGTGATAGGGTGTGCATCATCAGTAGAGCAGCACTGAAGTAAATCTGCAACATATGGACAGACAATCAACAGCTGGTACAGTCAGAATGCAACAATCAGTTCTTGTGTAAAAAAGTTGTATTTTGAAAATGCCAATGTATTTTGATCTAAGGATCCAATTAAACTATGGCACATTTATTAAGGTTACTGTTGTTATTCAAATTTAAAACATTTATTGCACCCTTACTTTAAGATTCAATCCCTGTTGTACATAATACTGCCAGACATGTTCATTAATGCCCCGCAAACATATACAATGCGGTCAATTATTGCCTCTGTTCTGTTGTCTCTTTCGTCCTTCATGCTATTCACCAGGCGCAGAGGAAGTGGGCCATCCAGAATGTGGTATCGGTTCTTCAAGGTACCTATCTCTCTCTCTCTGCAGAGAACATGTATATCTGTTACACCTCCATTATTACTTAATACCCAATAAAACTATAAACAAGCAACATAATACCTAATGTCTGATTTTTTAAGCCTGTATTAAATGGAGAACCGACTACTGACTTAATAATGAAAGTGAAAAGTGAAAATGAAGTGACATATGGCCAAGTATGGTGACCCATACTCGGAATTTGTGCTCTGCATTTAACCCATCCAACGTGCACACACACAGCAGTGAACACACACACACCGTGAACACACACCCGGAGCAGTGGGCAGCCATTTATGCTACGGCGCCCGGGGAGCAGTTGGGGGTTCGGTGCCTTGCTCAAGGGCACCTCAGTCGTGGTATTCACGCTGGACATTCACTCCCTCCACCTACAATCCCTGCCGGCCCGAGACTCGAACTCGCAACCTTTGGATTACAAGTCCAACTCTCTAGTCAAGTCAAGTCAAGTCACTTTTATTTATATAGCGCTTTTACAATACAGATTGTGTCAAAGCACTTAACAGTATCAAATTGGAGGATAGAGTGTCAGTAATGTATAATGATAAGATTAAACACTCAATTTTCAGTTAAAGGCATTTCATTATTGAATTCAGAGATGTCATTGTCTAGCTCAGTTTAGTTTAAATAGTATCTGTGCAATCAAATCGGCGATAATCGCTAGAAATTAAGTGTCCCCAACTGAGCAAGCCAGAGGCGACAGCGGCAAGGAACCAAAACTCCCTCTGTGACAGAATGGAGAAAAAAAAAACCTTGGGAGAAACCAGGCTCAGTCGGGGGGCCAGTTCTCCTCTGACCAGACGAAACCCGCAGTTCAAAAGTTTATATTTCTATTTTAATTTTGTTGCAATTTCTAACAATAGTAGTATTATGTAGTTAGGTATTTTATTATAACCATTAGGCCACGACTTCCCCTTTATAATATTTTCATAATGATTTTTTTTCTTCACAAACCTTGTCTGTGGTGTTAAACACCCCTGGCCAAATGCCCCCAGAGGGCATCACTTCCCACTTTGATAATTACTGTAGTTACCATGTTCTGAACATCACATCCTTGCTTTTTCCCTTTAATCTATCTAGGTGGTTGAATACACATATTTGGACTTTATATCTAAAAATGTCTTCATCTTAGCACCAGCAAGCTTGTTAGCTAGACAGTTAGCATCAGCTAACAATATTTACTTATTTTCAGTATGGTTATGATTATGAATAAACATTATATCTGTCTACTCGGCTAGTTGATCTAAACAATATAACAATTTATACTGTTGATAAACAATATAAAAACAGATGTCACATGGGGCTAAATGCATAGCATTTTAATAAAACTGCTAACGTTACAGCAGCGGGGAATATGAACGTGCATGAGTTATTTTATTTAATCTGTGTTATTTTAATGTTTCGTTTTTTGACCTAAAACATAGAGACACTGATGTTGATCTGTCTGCATTCAAGCATTTCAGTGGGATTAAATAGATCACCCTTACAGCAGATTTAGTTCACAAACAACTGACAGTTTTGACCTAAATATATTTTCAGTTACAATAATTAATCCTAAAATTCGACATTAGTAACTTACTTTTCAGAGCATCAGTCGCGCGCTCACGAGACCTCCGGGTTGTTGTGAGTTCAGTTCACTGGAGACTCGCTCTAAACGATTCATTTGAATCAGTGAGTTGTCGACTCGAGAACAGCTGCAATCGGATCATTCCAATAGGCAGATCTTTTGTGAAAGTCATTGTTTACGTTTGTCGCGTTGCATCATGGGAATCGTGTGGCAGGAAACACCGCTAGATACCTGTAATTTGATTGTTTTGCACGTTTGGATGAGGATTTAGAGAAGAGGATGGTTCACTCTTGCTGTGTGGTCGATTATGCGGCTCGTTGGGGCCTGATAAAAGTTTTTCAATTCCCTCCGAAAAGGATCGCGAAAAACGAAAGAAAAGGTTGCATGCAATTAGGCGATTGAACCTGGACGCTCCGAAGAAAGCCTGGATTCCTGCAGCTTCTGATCAAGTTTGTGAGGCTCATTTTGTTCATGGTATTTATGTATTTATAGAAGATTGAAAAAAATAAAAAATAAAACCGAGTCAAATCAACCGAGTCATATGTTTTCGTGTTCTGATTCAGGTGTCCCAAACCGCGATCCACAGCACCCAGACGATGTCTGTAAGATCGGCCCAACTTTACAAGAAACAAAATAATCATAGGCCTCCAGACTTTTGAAAGCCTTTAATCTTTCATGAGTGAAGGGTCCAGGGGTTTCTATTAAATAAGAATAACGTTAAATGTCTCCCCAGCAGATTGGTGGCCAAGACACCGGCGAGTCGGACCAACGTTTTTTGTCATCCCAGATCTCATATGGGCTTTGAATAACTTCAATTTTGTCACCAATACAAATTTTGAGCTTCTCTCCAAACCTCCTCCGGTCTTCAGATGTTAAAGTGCTTATATATTGTGGATTTCGCCCGCTAACTCTCTTGAAAGTGCTCGTCGCGTCTTTACAGCCCGCCATACTGTTTGTTTTGTTGCCACACAACCACTCGCGCATGCGTACAAAGATGTCAACAAAGATCCTCCTATTCGTGAATGAATCGTTTGTTGCGATTTGCGAACCGATTCAACAGGTTCATTGAAAAGAATCAGTTTGTTCATGAATCAGACGCCGCGTCTGCGTCTCGGAGCATGTGATGTATTATAAGGAGTAACGATATGTTTTATGAAATGTAGTGAAGTAAAAAGTACGATCTTATGCTTTGGAATGCAGTGAAGTAAAAGTAAAAGTTACTCAAAATAAAACTACTCCAGTAAAGTACAGATACTTTAAAAATTTACTTAAGTACAGTAACGAAGTAAAGGTACTTCGTTACTGACCACCACTGAAGGACACTACACAGACATATTCCTTTAAAACACATGGGAATAGAGCTAAATACAACATGGGGACCACATGACTATAAAAGTTTTCATTAAAAACAGGCAGTTAAACCTAACATTTATAGTAATTATCCTATGAAAAGATCTTAAAAGTGTACAGTACTTAACACAACATTTAGAGTTAAACTCTGACCTGATCTCCAGCTTGGTGGTACCTCGAGGACAGGAAATCAGAGTTTCTCACAATCTGAACATCTGATGCTCTCCCGCCCCAGCCTTTGGAGAGGTACGTAATTGCGCCAGATGGGTGACATGCAATGAAGTACTTTACTATAGTCCAGTTTTTGTATCTGGAGTAAGTGACTGCTCTGTGGGGAGAATTATTACTATTGACCAGTGGGGATTTCTTCAAGACTGCTCAGCTTCCCCTATAATGTCAGAAAATTAATGGTAAAATATGTACTATTGTGTTAACATTTTATTGACTAAAAATGCGTTAGAACACGTTCATCTCGAAGACGAGTTCGTTCAGAATCAGCTTCATACAGCAGGTCGACTCGATTTCCTTCTCATACATCCCTGTAGCTTCAGTGTATTTCTCTGTTCCCAGAACATTCACTAATGTTCTTTAAAAGTTGTGTTAATGTTAGTACAAAACGTTATTAACATAATGTTTTTGGAACGTTCTTATAACGTTGTTAACATTCTTGTAACGTTGATAGAAAACGTTCTTAGAACAACGTTCTTGGAACGCGTCTTTAGGACGTGATTTGTACTTAATGAACGTTCTCATAACGTTGATAGAAAACGTTCTTAAATCAACGTTCTTGGAACGTCTTTAGGACGTCATTTGTACTTCATGGACATTCTTATAATGTTGAGAGAAAACGTTCTTAGAACAATGTTCTTGTAACGTCTTTAGGACGTGATTTGTACTTAATGAACGTTCTCATAATGTTGAGAGAAAACGTTCTTAAATCAATGTTCTTGGAACGTCTTTAGGACGTGATTTGTACTTCATGGACGTTCTTATAATGCTGATAGAAAACGTTCTTAAATCAACGTTCTTGGAAACACTGATGTCTAAATCATTCCTAGGCTACATATTGGCCACATAGTGAAGAGTGAGGGAGTTAAGAACAAGATAATCATACTGATTAAAAAGATTGTTTTGCTGTGAAGTACAGAGTTTGCCTGGAGACGCAATAAAATAAACATTTTTCACAGCGGTCATCGCAAGCTGTCCATTATTGCTGTAGCAACAAGCAATATTATAAAACAGTATCCCAAATGCAGAAACAAACAAAAAAACATGTGAAAACATTCAGTATTAGGCAAATGGAACTGGGGTCCTGGAACTGATGCCCTAACAATTTTGTTTTGAACAATTCTTGCTAAAATCAAAGAGGGCTTTATAAAGCCTTAAACGCAAATTGATTTAACAGCGTATAAATGTATAGAAAAATCTGTCCTACCGACTCTGTTGTCTTTTCAAAGCAGCAATTCTGTTATTAATATAAAACTTAATAGCAGACCACTCTCTGTTTTTCAGTGCCTGAGGTTCGGCCAGCAGGCATGAGACACAGTCCATCTTCCCAGGCACTCGACAGCTGCGTATGAAATGCATCATATGCTTTTCAACCGCTCCAACCTCTTCTTCCGACCACTTCCTTTTGACACTGACTTTTGAGCCTAATAAAAAAAATAAAATAAATGTAATTCCTGAAATACAAGGCAAATCAGTCAAAGCCAGAGAAAAGAAAGACGCATTAAAATATTGTTACATAACGCTAATAATACTCAGTTTTTGAGAGCGCCATGTCTCAAAAGGGCTCAAGATACTGTATATATCTATAAATGTGATGCATCTACAGCAAGTTAGTTCAGCAACAACTTACTGAAGTCTAAATCATACCTACATATTAGGACCGTGGTGAATACGGAGTCTTGAGCTACACACACACACACACACACACACACACACACACACACTGATGTCTAAGTCATACCTACATATTAGGACCATGGTGAATACGGAGGAGTCTTGAGCTACACACACACACACACACTGATGTCTAAATCATACCTACATATTAGGACCATGGTGAATACAGAGTCTTGAGCCACACACACACACCCACACACACACACACACAGATGTCTAAATCATACCTACATATTAGGACCATGGTGAATACAGAGTCTTGAGCCACACACACACACACACACACACACACACACACACACTGATGTCTAAATCATACCTACATATTAGGACCATGGTGAATACAGAGTCTTGAGCCACACACACACACACACACACTGATGTCTAAATCATACCTACATATTAGGACCATGGTGAATACAGAGTCTTGAGCTACTTATTACAAAATATATATTTTTAGTGTGTTTACTAAAAAATAAATAAAAATAAAAAACCGCGGTCGCGTAACATCAGCCCGTCCAATCACAGCTGAGCTTCACTCAAGGAGTCACGAAAAGAAAAAGGTAAGCATTTCAAGCTTCTTTATTCCTATTTAAAGCACTTTTGAAAGTTTGATTTGTTGTATCTTATTTTTTTGAAGATTAACCAGCTCAGCAACACTAATGTATTAGCTAGCAAAGAGGAACTAACATGCCATTACATCAAATTTATCAACGGCAATTGTTAAATATGCAGTGTTTTACACCACAGTTCGTCAGTGGGGGGAAAAAAAAGAAAACGTTTTTTGTGCTTTTTCAGTCAGACACAGACAAACAAGCCCGGTGATTTTTGTCTTTTAAACCAGAAAGACGTCTGACAGATCTAACCGACACTCGCGCCACAGAAACTAAAGCAACAGGTAAGACAAACCCACCCATTCATTATATTACAATAGTTTTAAACTTTGTCGAAGCAGATCATAAATAACGATTAACACAATTAGAATTACATGGATATGCTAGATGAAACTAAGTTTATTAATGCAGCCAAAGCTAAGTTAAAGTGGCTCAAGGAGCGTTTATGATGGCTGTTTTGCAAACGTTATTTACCATTTCAGACTGATATTTGCTCCTCACGTTTTTTTTATTTGAAACTCATACTTGCATATGTTTTTGAAATTAATGTTTTCAGAGCAAAGGCAGCGTGGAGTGCTGGGATGTCAAAGTCAACAAGATGGCTGCAATACTACGGGCCTAAAGTGAAGCAAGTTGAATTAATTGATGGGTTTTAGTGTTATGCGAGATGTAAACCACCACTTTATGAAAGGTTATTTAAGTATATTTCTTCATTTTTGGATTAATTGCTATTTTTGCAAATCTAGCAGCACAAATGGGTCTTCTGAAGCAGTACAATATTTTAGACTGAAATTTAAATCATTGATCAGCTTATCCATACACAGCCCAGACAAATACTGGTTCTTTCACACTAGAGGGTGACACGGGAGTGCATTTTGAAACCTCTCCCGTCCCACTCCCACAAAAAAAATCCCGTCCCGTCCCAATCCCACGAAAAACTGGGGAAAATCCGTCCGCCCACTCCCGGAAGAATTACTCCCATTCCCTCCCACTCCGTTTTTTTTTTTTTATACATTTTTTTTTGGCCGAAATCTGTCAGTTACAGTAAAAATATAGTACAGATCACAGCGTGCCCACCTTAGTTGAATAAAAACCCAAAATGTATTTTTTTTTGTTATTATATTGAACTGAAAGCCAGTTTATGCACAGTGTAGGCTACATTGCACACATTAAATTTTATGTAAATCATCCATGCTAACACAAACGTTTTCTATTTGAATTTTGTTTTTTTTTCATTTGAAAGTAGACATTTCACTCTCTATAGATATATTTTTCAAAGACGGGTTTCGAAGTTTCTCGCTCAAAGACCTAAAGCGCACCCTGTTTGCTTTAAAGCGCAACGTTCGTTGTTATTCTGAGTGTACACAAATAAATGAGTCTTTACAGATTCGAAAGATGTATTAGGCTATTTTTATCTGTATGACCAAAAATTACGGAGATTTTAAGAGCAAGTGAGCGCACCGGCGCCTCCATCTGTCCTGCAGCGAGCGCGCTATTCAGCTCCACTCTCCACACAAACACTTCAACAGCGCACATTTCTCGAGGTTAACATCATATTGAGCAGCCATGTAAAGTTGCTACTACATATATCTTTCAGATGAAAAGCCATATTTGAGGTCGATGAACAGTGGCGGCTCCAGGATTTTTTTGTTGGGGGTGCTAAGGGGGGCTTAAAGGAACACTCCACTTTTTGGAAATAGGCTCATTCTCCAACTCCCCAGAGTTAATAAGTTGAGTTTTACCGCTTTTTGAATCCATTCAGCCGATCTCGGATCTGGCAATAGCACTTTAGCATAGCTTAGCATAGATCATTGAATCCTATTAGACCAGTAGCATCGCGTTCAAAAATGACCAAAGAGTTTCGATAGTTTTCCTATTTAAAACTTGACTCTTCTGTAGTTATATCGTGTACTAAGACCGCGGAAAATGAAAAGTTGCGATTTTCTAGTCCGATTTTGCTAGAACTATACTCTCATTCTGGCGTAATAATCAAGGAACTTTGCTGCGGCAGCAGGCGCAGTGATGCGCGGCGCCTGAAAGTAGTCCCCAGTCAGGTACCCAGTTATAATATAGCTGGGGACTACTTTCAGGCGCTGCGTATCACTGCGCCTGCTGCCGCAGCAAAGTTCCTTGATTATTACGCCGGACTGGGAGTATAGTAAGTATAGTTCTAAAATAATCGCTAGAAATTAAGTGTCCCCAACTGAGCAAGCCAGAGGTGACAGCGGCAAGAAACCAAAACTCCCTCTGTGACAGAATGGAGAAAAAAACCTTGGGAGAAACCAGGCTCAGTCGGGGGCCCAGTTCTCCTCTGACCAGACGAAACCCGCAGTTCAAAAGTTTATATTTCTATTTTAATTTTGTTGCAATTTCTAACAATAGTAGTATTATGTAGTTAGGTATTTTATTATATTTTAGTTATTTATTTATTTATTTTTTAGTTTTATTGTATTTAATCGAGGTTTTCACTGGGGATATGTCTCTGGGGATCATCTGGGTGTCCTGGTCTCCGCTGACGATCAGGGCTGTAGACATCATCTCTTGGTGCTGATCCACCATCTGACCGGATACGGACTGAGAAACAGACTAGGAAAGAAACAGACAAATATTAGCGTAGATGCCATTCAACTTACGATGTAACGAGTACATTGTGTGTTATGGGGAGTGTTCCCGGTTCCGGTTGATCTAATTAATGCAGCCTAACAATCCTTTAACGGATTTGAATAATAGAAGCGTATTAATGTGTTATGTGTAAGCCAGGCTAAAGAGATGGGTCTTTAATCTAGATTTAAACTGACAGAGTGTGTCTGCCTCCCGAACAGTGTTAGGTAGACTGTTCCAGAGTTTGGGTGCTAAATAGGAATAGGATCTTTTTTGTAAAGGAATAGGAGTTTTGAGAACGCAGCGGACGTGGAGGACTATAATGCGATAAGAGCTCGCTCAAGTACTGAGGAGCTAAACCATTCAGGGCTTTATAAGTAATTAACATGATTTTAAAATCTATCCGATGTTTGATAAGGAGCCAGTGCAGTGTTGACAGAACCGGGCTAATATGGTCATATTTCCTGGTTCTAGTAAGGACTCTAGCTGCTGCATTTTGGACTAACTGTAGTTTGTTGATCAAGCGTGCAGAACAACCACCCAATAAAGCATTACAATAGTCTAACCTTGAGGTCATAAACGCATGAATTAACATTTCTGCATTTGACGTTGAGAGCATTGGTCGCAATTTAGATATGCTTTTGAGATGAAAAAATGCAGTTTTACAGATGCTAGAAACATGGCTTTCAAATGACAGATTGCTATCGAACAGCACACCTAGGTTCCTGACTGATGAAGAAGAATTGACAGAGCAGCCGTCAAGTGTTAGATAATGTTCTAGGTTATTACATGCAGGGTTTAATTATGTAGGTGTAGGTGATACATGTAGGTGATAATTAACACCTCTGTTTTTTCAGAATTTAGCAGTAAAAAATTACTCGTCATCCAGTTTTTTATATCGACTATGCATTCCGTTAGTTTCTCAATTTGGTGTGTTTCACCGGGCCGCGAAGAAATATAGAGCTGAGTATCATCAGCATAACAGTGAAAGCTAACACCATGTCTCCTGATAATATCTCCCAAGGGTAACATATAAAGCGTGAAAAGTAACGGCCCTAGTACTGAGCCTTGAGGTACTCCATACTGCACTTGTGATCGATATGATACCTCTTCATTCACTGCTACGAACTGATGGCGGTCAGATAAGTACGATTTGAACCATGCTAAGGCACTTCCACTAATGCCAACAAAGTTTTGTAGTCTATTCAAAAGAATGTTGTGGTCGATAGTGTCGAGCATGGCGCTAAGATCCAGTAGAACTAATAAAGAGATACAACCACGATCAGATGATAGAAGCAGGTCATTTGTAACTCTAATGAGAGCAGTCTCAGTACTATGATACGATCTAAATCCTGACTGGAATTCCTCACAGATATCATTTTTCTCTAGGAAGGAATATAATTGTGAGGATACTACCTTTCTAGTATCTTTGACAGAAAAGGAGATTTGAGATCGGTCTGTAATTAACTAGATCTTTGGGGTCAAGTTGTGGTTTTTAATGAGAGGCTTAATAACAGCCAATTTGAAGGTTTTGGGGACATATCCTAATGACAATGATGAATTAATAATAGCCAAAAGAGGATCTATGACTTCTGGAAGCAGCTCTTTTAGTAGTTTAGATGGAATCGGGTCTAACATACATGTTGTTGTTTTAGATGATTTAACAAGTTTATACAATTCTTCCTCTCCCACAGTAGAGAATGAATGAAATTGTTCCTCAGGGGATCTATAGTGTGCTATCTGATGCGATACTGTAGCTGACGGTTGCAGGGATACAATTTTATCTCTGATAGTATCGATCTTGGAAGTGAAGTAGTTCATAAAGTCATTACTGCTATGCTCTTGGGAAATGCCAACACCTGTTGATGCTTGATTTTTCGTTAATTTAGTTACTGTATTGAATAAATACCGAGGGTTATGTTTGTGTTCTTCTAGAAGAGACGAAAAGTAATCAGATCTAGCAGTTTTTAATGCTTTTCTGTAGGATAGGGTACTTTCCCGCCAAGCTAAACAAAATACCTCTAATTTAGTTTTCCTCCAGCTGCGCTCCATTTTCCGGGCTGCTCTCTTTAGGGCACGAGTGTGCTCATTATACCACGGTGTTGGACTCTTATCCTTAACCTTCCTTAAGCGTAAAGGAGCAACCGCATCTAAAGTGCTAGAAAAGAGAGAGTCGATAGTTCCTGTTACATCATCAAGTTGTTCTGAGCTATTGGATATGCTGAGGAACTGAGATAAGTCAGGAAGATTATTTATAAAGCAGTCTTTTGTGGTAGAAGTGATGGTTCTACCATATTTGTAACAAGGAGTTGCCTTTACAGCTTTAGCTATATGGAATATACAGGAGACTAGATAATGATCTGAGATATCATCGCTCTGCTGCAAAATTTCAACGCCACTGACATCAATTCCATGTGACAGTATTAAATCTAGAGTATGATTTCGACAATGAGTAGGTCCTGACACGTGTTGTTTAACACCAATAGAGTTTAGAATGTCTATAAATGCTGATCCCAACGAATCTCTTTCATTATCAACATGGATATTAAAATCACCAACGATTAGGACTTTATCTGCAGTCAGCACTAACTCCGATAGAAGATCAGAAAATTCTTTAATAAAGTCTGTATGGTGCCCTGGTGGCCTGTATACAGTAGCCAGTACAAACATCACAGGGGATTTATCATTAACACTTGTTTCTTTGGATAACGTTATATGAAGCACCATTACTTCGAACGAATTATACTTGAAACCCGACCTCTGAGAGATACTGAAAATATTTCTATAAATTGTAGCAACACCTCCCCCTTTACCTTTTGGACGCGGTTCATGTTTGTAACAGTAATCTTGGGGTGTAGACTCGTTTAAAGTAATGTAATCATCTTGTTTTAGCCAGGTTTCTGTCAGACAAAGCACATCTAGTTTATGGTGAGTGAACATATCATTTACAAAAAGTGCTTTTGAAGAAAGGAATCTAATATTCAATAAGCCAAGCTTTATCATGGCTTTATCTGTATTATATCGGTTTCTTATTTGTTGAACATCAATTAAATTGTTACTATTACTTTGGTTTGGATGTTTTCTGTATTTTCTAGTTCGGGGAACAGACACGCAAGTAAAAGACCGAACATGCATTAAACCTTCGACCAGGCCGCTGGATTCCGTTGATTGGACTAACGGATGGATCCTTACATGCACAAAATTAAAAAATGAAAGCATATTTTTTTCAGAATAGCAAACAATGGTCACGGATTGAAAGATTCTAAGTGTAAATAAAAAAATTAATAACTCATTTGAAAAAAAAAGCATAAATCAAAACTTTAAACATTTAAAATTATATTGCACAAAACTGAAATATTAATGCAAAATTATCCAACTTTCACAAAATCATGTTTTCCTTGGATATATTTCTCTGTTTTTTGTGCTCTGACATTTTCTGCTCATTTTTATTTTTTGTATGCTTATGCTGTTTTTCCTTTTGATCGTTTCCACATTCTGCGCTTGCTTTCCCAAATGTTGCGGTTAGAGTTTCATGTAAATCAGTGCGGGCTCAAGCGTCATCATTGGTCCACTAGTTATTAGGGTTGGGTACCGAACTCGGTACTTTTAAGGGTACGGACCGAATTGCGTCGGTACTACCGAGTATCGATTCACATGAAATCATTCGGTACCAAATTTGGTACCTGAGAACGCATTTGGGCGCATACGAGAGAGACAGAGAGAGAGAGACCCTGTGACTTGTCACCCTGCAACTCTTTAAAACACAACACAGAGGGCAAACCGAAATGTTCTGAAGTGTGCTTACATTTCTAGGGTCATATGGTTTCCGCGAAAACGCGGACAGGATGGCGGAGTCCATTCATATAAACGGAATTTACTCTATAACGCGGAATGCCACGGAATTCGGCAAGTTTTGGATGAATAAAAGAATGTCTGTCACTTAATTCGAATCGCGATATGAACTAGTGTATGTGAATATTAAAACGCAAAAAGACGGTTTAAATATGAATCCTGCATGTTCCGTTAGCCTCGGTATGTATGAATGGCGGAGACGCGGTTTTGTTTAATAAACAAATACTGAAGCACACGTGAACTCGCGGTGATTTTCGTCCTCTGCACTACATGAACACATGAACTTACAGGCTGTGAGTCACTTCATGAGAATTTTACCGTTTCATTTGAGAAAACTAGCATCATATCATACTGTATACACACAGAAACTTCACGCAACCTGTCAAAATAAAAGTGCGGTTTAACATGTAACAGAAATATATTAAACTTGTATTACTTTTGTACAGTATAATGTACGTCTTTATATATTCCATTTACTGACAAATTTAAATAAAACAATTAAATTATAAAAATAATTATTACAACCACATTAACGACTTAATTGTAGAAAAAATACAATTATTATTATAACTTTTTTAAAGGTATATTCACATAATTTTTCTACCATGTATTCATTTTAACAGTAAACCTCTGTTTGTTTGCCAAAAAAATAAAAGGGTTTCATTTTGATTTGATTAGAAATAAATAAATGTTTCATGCCTTCATTTGATTATCAGAAAAAAAATAAAACACAAGAATTTCTGGAAGAAAAAAAAGAAAAACAATTGTTGGGTCCAATTGTTCAAAATGTTGAAATTGAGAGTTTTGGACTTATTTTTTCACTGAAATAAATGTTTTTGTTATTACACAGAGAGTAAAGTACCGAAAAAAGGTACCGTTGGGTACCGGTACCGAATTTCAGATACCGGTACCGGTACCGTACCGGTTCAAATGTGAACGGTACCCAACCCTACTAGTTATTGATTATAGTTCCTCCTCAGCCAATCAGTCGAAGAGGGGCGGTGACGTCACTCCAGTGCGCCTCATTAGCTGCCGATGCTCAGCGTTCACGTGTACAGGTGAAAATGGATAATTATCAGCTGGAGTAGCATCTTTCCATACAAGACACTGTTATATGTGTCTGTCTGTCACTGCTGTATGCCTACCTGGCGATCCGTTAATGTTAAATTTGTAAATTGATAAATTAATTATAAATGAATGTAGCATTTTTGCATTGACTAGGCTAGATTTGACTACTGATCAGTGAAAACGGCAGTGTTACAGAGGAGACGGCTACAGAGGCCAGGTGGATTTGATTCATTTGGATATTGTGTTTATTTACATATAATTGCATAACACGGTCATATTAATGTCATGAATGTATAAAGTTTGAATATAGCAACAATATTGTGACGGGTCGCTAGGCATACAGCAGTGACAGATGGACACACATAACAGTGTCCTGTATGGAAAGATGCTACTCCAGCTGATAATTATCCATTTTCACCTGTACACGTGAACGCTGAGCATCGGCAGCTAATGAGGCGCACTGGAGTGACGTCACCGCCCCTCTTCGACTGATTGGCTGAGGAGGAGCTGTCAATCAAGAACTAGTGGACCAATGATGAGGCTTAAACCCACCCTGATTTACATGAAACTCTAACCGCAACATTTGGGAAAGCAAGCACAGAATGTGGAAACAAGCAAAAGGAAAAACAGCATAAGCATACAAAAAATACAAATGAGCAGAAAATGTCTGAGAGCACAAAAAACAGAGAAATATAACCAAGGAAAACATGATTGTGTGCAAGTTGGATAATTTTGCATTAATATTTCAGTTTTGTGCAATATGATTTTAAATGTTGAACATTTTGATTTATGCTTATT
This sequence comes from Onychostoma macrolepis, assembly GCF_012432095.1. Classification (NCBI taxonomy): domain Eukaryota; kingdom Metazoa; phylum Chordata; class Actinopteri; order Cypriniformes; family Cyprinidae; genus Onychostoma; species Onychostoma macrolepis. The sequence goes on along the minus strand of NC_081158.1, from coordinate 2,597,646 downwards.
TTTTTTAAACGTGTTATTAAATTTGAGTTGCGCTTATCTTTCGATCCATGACCATTGTTCGCTATTCTGAAAAAAAAAAAAGCGCTTTCATTTTTAAATTGTGCAATATATTTTTACTTGTGTTTTTAAATTTTGGTTTCATGTATTTATTTTTATTTTATTTTTTTATCCGTGACCACAATACTTTATTATGGGATCATTTTTCCATCTAGTGTTTTGTTTTTATACCATCATTTACTCACTCTTTGTTGTTTTTTAAGTTGTTTTAAACTTGAATGAGATTTTTTTTTTCTTCTGCTGAATATAAGTTATTTTGAAGAACGTGGGTAACCAAACATTTGCTGTCCTCAGTGACTTCCATAGTATTTTTTCCTACTATCAAAGTCAATGTGGACCAGCAACTGTTCAGTTACTCACATTCTTCAAAATATCTTACTTTGTGTTCAGCACAAGAAAGAAATTAATACAGGTTTGGGACAACATGAGTGAGTAAATAATGACAAATTCAATTTTAGGGTTGACCATCTCTTTAATGACATTCAGCAGTATGCTTCGTACTGTCCCTTTAAGAATGGCACACATCTATAGGGCTCAACGTTAAGGATTTTTTCTACTTGCCCTGCCAACATATTCACTGGCCCTGCCACAAAAAATAAAATAGTTGCTGTGTTATGTTATCTTGTATTCCAATAAATAAGCTTATGACTCCAATATTTTAGATACCAATTCAATTTTACAATTCTCGATTTCAATTTTGATACCACAGCAGGGCTTGCAAATTTTAAATCCCTGGTAGTCCTTCGGGCAGGTACTTTTTTTTTTTTTTAAATATAGAAAATCAGATAAGTCTAAATGTCAATCAGAAACATTTTCAACACAAATATCAATGAAATAATTTTATTTCACTATTTACAGGGTATCTGCAAAAAAAAAATTATCAATTTAAGGCACTTTATAAACCTTTTTAAGAGCTGCACAAGTAAATGAACACTGTATGAATGGCAATGATAATAATAACAATGACAATGTCTATGGAAACATTTTAAGCCATAAAATGACTTACAGTTTAGATTAAAGTTTTCACACAAAAAAATAATGGCATTTCAGCTTTTAAACCATTTTTATGAAAAGGAACAAGTCAAACATATTATTATATTAATTTAAAACAAATATTACTGTCTTAATTGTTTAGATTTTTAGAAGGCTCATTAACTTTTCACATTTACAACCATATTTGCTGCATAAAAACATGGGTCAATATTCGCATTGATCTGAACGTAAGAGACACACTGGAAATGCAAATTCACTCTCTGCCACGAGGTGGCGCTTTAGGAGCAAATATAGCGGCTTCACCGGTAATGGCTGTACACAAAGCAGCACCGCGCTCATAAATGCTGCTTTATCATTACTTTTATTTTCTTTGCAAACAAAGTATTCTCGTAGCTTCGTAAAATTACGGTTGAACCACTGCTGTCGCATGGATTATTTTACCGATGTCCTTGCTATGTTTCTTAGCCTTGATCTTGTAAGGATCCTCGCCGTCTATGGGAGGGTCAAGAGAGCACTCGGGTTTTGTGAGAAACATTATTATCTGGTCTGATGAACCTCAATTCAAAGCATCATGTTTGAAGGAAACCATAAATACTCTGCTCATCATCTGCAGAGTACCATCCCAAAAGTAAAGTGTGCTGGTAGCAGCCTCATGCTGTGGGGCTGTTCTTCAGCGGCAGGGACTGAGAGTAGAAGAAAAGTTCATATTGAGATGGCCTTAATGAAAACCCAGTCCAGAGTATTCAGAACCTCAGACTGGGCAGAAGGTTCACCTTCCAACAGGACAATGAACCTAAGCACACCACAAGAGTGGCTTATAGACAACTCTGTGAATGTCCTTGAGTGGCCCAGCCACAGCCTGGGATTGAACAAAATATTTTTGGAAAAACATGAAAACGTGCATCTGCCCCAATCCAGCCTGACAGAGCTTGAGCGGTGAAGAGATGAGGAGAAGAATGGCAGATAATTGCCAAAGCTTGTCACATCGAACAAATAAGACTTGAGGCTGTAAAGGTGCTTCAGCTAAATATTTGGCAATTATATATAACATGGATAATTATGCAATGTACTCATTTCAGTTTTTTTTTCTTTTTAATAAGTTTACAAAGTTGTGACAATTCTGTTTTTGCTTTCCCACATGGAAAGAACCTATATGAGGATATATGCGCATATATGAAACCTATATGCAGTATATATGCACATATATGATAATTTATATGCTGCATATATGCGTATATATGCCACATATAGGCAAAATTGAGGTGCATATATGTGCATATACAGGTCATATAGGTCTCCTGTATTGCTTCTTTATATCCACATATAAGCCCTATATGTACATACAAGATATGTCTCCTATATAGCTCATGGCAGGATCTGGTCATTTTGTAGCTCATATCTCACTTTGGCAACTGTCATACATGATGCCTAGCTCATATTTTCTATTATCAAGGCAATAACTATAAGAACTAACAAAAAAAAAAAAATGCAAAAAACTTATGTATATGCGAACACGTGAAATTGGTATCACATGTAATTGGCATGTTATGGAATTTAACTATGGCAAATAAGTGAGAGGAAATGGAAAGCTATGATGTCTACATGTTTTCCTGAAACATTTACAAGGTCAATTCTTTCTAGTATGAAGATAGTGGAAAAGAAGGAAATGTATAACAAAATGGTTTGTCGTTTTTTTATTTTGTCAATCAAGCCTTTTTTCCAATTTCAAGTCACTTCCAGATTCACATTACAGCTCATACACATCCACACATTCACCGTTACATCCACCAAATGCAATGCTGGTTTTCTGTATTGTCTTAATGCAGTTTCTAGATGAATATGGCTGAAAGGTCATTACAGTCTAAACGTAGCAAAAATAAATAAATAAAATAATCCATAGAACATACATTCACGTAATCATCATCATCATCATCATCATCATCATCCATATCTATTGCTTTTCTTTAATTGCGTCTTATTTCCTTAACGTTATTTATACTGGCAAGCATTTCTCCACTCCGATCGGCCGCTACACCGTCGCGTAGTTTGTGACGTCATCCACATGCGGCGTAGTTTGTGACGTCATCCGCATGCGGCATTCGCGCCGAAAGATAGCGGCCGGGAGTAAAAATGGCGATATCAGCATTGGATATCCGCTATGTCCTACTTGAATGGACTGAGGGTGAGGATAGAGGGGCCCATAGTATTTTGGCTCTCGACTGTGTCCGGAATTTTTCAGTTAAAGATTTTCTTGAAAGGACTGATAAAACCGAGAAGCTGGTGGAATGGCGAAAAGGCCGCAAACCCTGGCCGGTGACCTCCCCATTATTGCTCAAAAGGTAACTTCCTCTGATTTTCGTTGCTTTTTTAATTGTTTCTCAAGCAGAGCTGTAGAGGCATGTGATGTTGGGCTGATTGATAGTGTTAATTATTTGATGTATTTGCACTTTAATTTATTGAAGAGAATAACTATATTTTTCTTCTATGAACAAGACTGGAAGGACTCCTGTGGAGGATCTAGATTCCTCCTCGACTTTTGGAGAAATGCATCTGGTGAGTATTTTTCTCCCTTGCATTTTTATTTATTTATTTAGTTGTTACTCAAACAGAGCTATATGGATTTTTATGATGTTTGGCTGATTACTTTTGCATGTAACTTTAATTTATTGACATGTTTAATGTTTTCCAAGCCCCCCTGTAAATAAGAATCTATAGTGGCTTGCTTGGATGAATAAAAATTGTTGAAGAGTTTAACTATGTTTTTCTTCTCTAACAAGACTGCAGCAACAGCTGAGACCTCAGCGAAAACACAGGTGTGCTTAAACCGTGTGCTTTGTAGGAGCCAATTAGTGTTATAAGTGACAATCATCCTTTCCTCCTGCCCCCCTTCGCTCCTCTCCACCCACTGTCTTTTCTCCTTCCCTACTCTCCATCCAACCTCCTCCTTTCCCCCCACCCTGTCCTCCTCCTCCTCTCCTTTAATAACGTTTAGGGCAATGATTAATTTGTTTCATATCTTTATCATTAATCTGCATTTATACATAAAAATCTATTAACTATTGGGAAGATAAGCATAAGAATCAATATGAAACATGGAAAAAGTTTCTAAAAGTTGCCAATAAATTAATATTGTGATGTGAAATTATTTTTCAGATTGAAGTTATAAAGGGCTGTGGGGTGTTTTGCCAGGCAGAAGCGTGGAGAGCAGCCCGCCTTGCCACCTCTGCTACTGCCATGGTGCAGAATCTGCTGCTGGGCACCTTCGACTTGGAGACTTTGCTGAAAAGCAACCTGAATGGTACAAAACATGTTCCTAATCTCTTCTGTCCTTGAAAAAAAAACAAGTCAGTCATATTCTGTGGAATAAATTATGTTTGTGTGCGGTTTGATACCATCGCTTTTTTACTTGGCATTTTTGTATTTCCTTGCACCTCAAGAAAATGTGATGTGTATATAAAAAAACTATTGCTTTCTCCACCTTCATTTTACCCCCCTTTCATAATAATTTTGAAATATTACTTTAAGGTGGGAAGCCAACCAGAGGGGATGGGGAGCAGCTTGACCAAATTAAAAAGGCAGCCATTATTGGTGAGTAAATGCATAATGCGTTGAGAAGGGAAAACAAAACTGTACAAAGTGTACCAAAATGTACACAGCTGCAGACAAAAGCATGAAGTTGTCGTAGATTTGAGGCTGCAGAACACCGTTCAGCACAACTGGACCAGTGTATAACAAGAACTGACGTAGTTCTGTTGCTTTCCACTTACATCGATCTGCCAGTGCCTGAGGCCTTCGAGCAAACTCACTTGGAATGTAACTTCTTAGTGCAAGAAGTTTATCTGACACCATGGAAGCTTGAATGGATGATATGCGACAGTGCAAGGGACCAATGGTGCTGATCCACAAGTCTAAGAGACGCCGCATTACACCCAGACAAACCAGGTGCATGTAATCATGAGGGAAACAAGTCACAATGTCAATGCCAATGTCTGTAAGAGGTGAGTGCTGGATATGGTGTTCTTCATCAGTTGCTTGCCTAAAACTATCATCAGTTCTGCGCTTTGCATTCACCTCAGGAAATGTCATTCGATTTGATTTCCAGACACCTGTTTGGTGACACTTGTCACATCCATGATATGCAGTGTGTGACTTCACACCTCTGATGAAGGCTTGGGCAGGGGTATCGCACACAACAGAAACAACATTCAAAAAGAAAGTTTTCTGCTTGAACAGAAAACATCTGAACATCTCTCAACATTTTCAGCTCCTGAACCAGATCATGAAAATAATCAGCCAAAGAATTTGGCTTTGAAGTACCACAAGAGTCCAATTAACACTGGTGTCTTAGTGTGACCTTGCAGCAAACCAAGAATTGGCCAAAACTGTGTAGTAGTACTCTAGTCCATCAAAATTCAACTGTAGTTTGAAAACATGTTTGTCTTCCACAGTATGCCAAACTTTATCAAGGATTTTCCAAAAAGAATTTAGAATTCCACAATAATGGAACACACCACCAGCCATACTGCTAATGCTGTAGCTTGTTTTTGTTTTCAGCAACGTTCTTCCATCCTTAGGCAGAGAGGAATGATGGACTTTGAGGTTGGTAAGAAGTGCTGACAAAGCAATTAGTGAAATTCCAAATTCAATTGCCCAATCTACTAGTGAACTCTGCAAATCACTATCTCTCTGACTACAAGGTTCTTGAAGATCAGACAGGTCCTCAACAGAAGCTGCAGTCTCTTCATGTACTTCCTTATCCTCAACATCCTCCTCAATATTCTGGTGGTCACTTTCTTCATCACTAATTTCCATGTCTGATTCCCCCGAACCATCAACACAACCACTTAACTCCAAATTGTCCTCCACCTCCTCCTCCCTATGTTGCTCATTGTCAATCAATTCACTGACTAGTCTTAGTGCCCTTCTTCTGGAATTGCTCCTATCACTGTACTTCCAAACCTCATCCATACCGTGACTTTAATGAAGCCTTTTTTTCTTTCTCCTAAAAAACAAAACAAAAAAAAAACAGATGATTAAAATGTTTTAATAGACTATAATGAAAATGAAATACCAGAAAAAGAGAAGTTTTTTTCAGTCTGTTTGCATTATTAAAAACAAAACAAAAAAAGTCCATAACCATGAAACGATTAGCAGTTTGATGATTAATTAAAACCACTAACTATCATTAAAACCATTAATCAAATTTGAACTACTCAAAATAAATAATGCTAGATGTAATCCATAATGAAGTACCGTTTATACACGCAAGTATGGCTGAACAATTAATTGAAAAGTAATCAAAACTGAGATTCAGATGTATATTTCATCTTATCACTTTGAGCCAAACAAAGCTGCTCACTGTTGCTCTTTTACCAAAGACGGCCAAAACAAAACGGAGCACAGTCACATTGAAGTTACCGAATGAACTGTGAATGTTTTTAAAAGACAGAGAGAGAGAGAGAGAGAGAGAGACTGCCATGCGGCCAGTAGCATGTGCCTCCACAGAGCAGATGTGTCAATGACACAAGTGTTTACAAATGCTACACGACTTAAAAATGAAGATGGAATAAATTAACTAACACCTTGTTAATGTTTTGCGAAGGAATACAATTTATATATATATATTTTTTAAATAAAACATAACCAAAATAATTGTTCATTAATCATAACCGAGATAAAACATTTAATTATTCGAGATGCTGATTTTGGCCATAATCGTCCAGCCCTACATGAAACGCTGCTTTTTTCATGGAGGTTACCAGGAAACCTCTCTGTGTACAGTTATTGTCAGGCCAAAAATTGAATCTAACTTCATTGTAGTTATAAATTTTACATGGATGAAGAAAAACAATCTTATGTGAATTCTACACATTAAACAAAACTGATAATAATCATCTATGGAGCAAACAAAATATCTATAATTATTATTTTTTGAACACTATGCTAGATAAAATGTTAGTCATGTTGTTATTCAAATATCACTGCAAATCTGTATGACTGTTTCCGAAGTCTGTGGAAGACTGCAGCGTCCACCCACTTTTTCGACAGAGGTTCCTGTAGTTTTTTCATTCACCTCTCCTCATTGAAGATTTGTTGCTTAAAGCATTATAAGCCATGCATTTATCATAACAACCAGCTACAACATATACAATATTCGATCTGAAATAAAAAATATTTGAAAATTTGTCAAAAAGACAAAAGTACCAGACTATGTGTTACTACCAACTGGGTAAATAAAACTACAATCCCATGAAGCACTGCTAGTGACAATTGCGCCTTTTGGCCGACTTTGCTCTGATAGGCCAATTTCGCATTTCCGGTTTTTGAAATCTGCGCCCTGGGTAAAGTTTTTCACACAAAAAAAATAAATAAATAAAAAATAAATTATAATAATACATTTAATTTTCTACCTATGTGTATTAAAGTCTACACCCCAACCCTAAACCTACCCCTTACAGTAGTTATTGTTATAAAATGAGACAAAAATTACGCTGTATTGATGTGCGCATGCCCAGTAGTATTAGCTGTATCCCTTAGGCTTAACCAAGCTGTTCGGGACTCAAAGACATTGTAAGGATTAAATATCATTAAAATATTTAAACTGTCTTGGTGGTTTATTTGTGAGACTACAAAGTTTAAATTAATCGCTAAATTTAAGACCTAATTCGGCACTTAAATTGGCTATATCTGTTTGGTGTGGCTCTGCATTTTCACACTCCTTTAAAAACAGTGTTTTTAGCAATGGGAAACCATCAGCTGACACTGATCCACTGATTCATGAGGAAGCTGCTCACCAGTCAGCAGCCAATGTCGGCCCAGATCCGCCCACATCTGGCTCGCATGGATTTCACTCAGGGCCAGATGTGGGCCGGATCTGAGCCAACACTATGTTGCTGTCTGGGAATTTGTATGTGTTTCTGGAGATATCTATCATAAATGGCAACACGTTGTCATCTCTCAAAGATATTTAATCTCTTTCAATCAATTAGTAATCATCTTAATATATATTAACAAACCCATTAGTACTGTTGCTGTTGCACATTTCAGTTATTACGACTGTGATTAAATAATGTGTTATTGAAAATAAATTATGTCTTGTTTCATTTTATTCTGTCAGATTAGCTATATTGAATGCAGGATTTAATCATATCTGTCATAGAAATGACAGAGTGGAAAAAGGGAAAGTCCACTGGTGTACATTCATGGCATAAAAAACCTTATGATTTAGCAAAATTTGCAGGAAAATCAAATTACATTGATTTTCATAATTCAAATAATGAAATCTTCATTGGTGGCTGGATTGACTTGAAGGCATTAGACACAGGATGCAAACAGGAAGATGAAAATGTCTTTGTGTATTAAAACATTGGGATTTTACTCAAAAATATTTGAAATGGATTGTAAATGTGGGTCAAGATCGGCCATAATTATGTGGCCCACATATCTATATTTGACATCTGGGCCAAATACTACATTTGACATCTGGCCCATGTCTTGTGTGCCGTCTTAAACCCGGTACCATCTCTGCCGAACCCGGGCTATGTTTGGCCCACATGCTGTATGCCAGTGCCGGATGAATGCCAGATGCATGCCAAATCTGGGCCAAATTTGTTTGCTGACTGGGGTGTTGATTCTATGACGTCGTTTCAACCAACCGAAAATCAACGTCGATTCAATGTTAGGTAAGTCAACCAATTGCGTCGATTTGCCGTTAGATTTGAATGGAGCGCCTGACGTCGGATCAACACCCCGATGAGCAGAATGATGCCGGATCGACGTCGGAGATCAACGTCGTTTCGACGCCACGAGAAACATCGATTCTACGTTGATTCGATGTCAGTTTGCTATCTGGGTGAGTGTGAGCGGCACAGCAAAAATAGACTCGACGCCGAAACCATCGCTGCAGCGCTGCTCACGCGACGCTCCTGCTTGACGCTCACGTGCTGCTCCTGCTCCCGATGTGAATGCACTCATTTGTTAACATGGGCGCCGAAAAAAATACGCGCTGCTCACGCTTGCGGTGTGAAATAATAAAACGTTAAATATTTTAATCACTTACATGCAAACTTGGGTTAGCCATTTCAGAAGAATATCCATCCATCAAAAACACAGGTCAAACGAAATCCTTGTAAATAAAGATGACGAAAAAACACTTAAAATACAGTTACTGCTACATTAACCTATAATAACACATAGTAAATCATTGTTTTACACATTAATGAGGGACAAAAAAATACACTGATTATTTAGAATGAACCAATTAAGGAGATAGCACATTTAGATTTGTTAATGATCCTGTTAAAAGCTATATCTTTAATGGAAATTAGAAAGAAAACTTACCTCTTTACTGTCTGCCATCGTCCAATTTCAATTCTCCCGGCTTTCTGTCTCGTCAGCAGAAGGCTAACAACAGCCAATCAACAGCCAGGCAGACGACGAGCAGCCAATCAATACAGGATTTGGCTAGCAGCCAATAGCATTTGTCAACACAACAAGCATACGTTTAGGCCCCGCGCCCTGACTGTGAAAAATTCCTGGGCGAAGGGTTCAACTTGCGCGTGTAGAAATTACTCGCGCGTGTAGATTCTGCTCGCGGTTTTGTTATTTTGTGCGCGCAGTACTGTAATTCGCTTGCGGGCTGTGTTCATGCGCTTGCGCAGTTTTGTCCCACTTTTAACGCCATATTATGCTTGCGGTGTGAAACTGGCGTAATGTTCCGTACACAACGACGTTTTTGGCGCCGATCGCTAAATAAATACTTCCAGGTCGTACACAAACGATATATCTGTCTCGTCTTCATTGTTTCAGCGTTTAAATAAATACTATTTTGCTTGCTACCGAGGCAGATAACATACCTAGCTAACGTCAGCTATAGTTTCCTCCCTCACATTACTTAACAGAGCGGGGAATAGCAGACTATAGCTACGTTTCTGCGATTTAGTACAATACATTTAGCTGGTATCACGTATATAATTTTAAGCCTCTGGCCATTGTTTACATCTGTTAAAAAAAAATGGACTTTGGTGGTTTATATGCTACGCGCGTGTTTGGCATGCATATGATACGCAGTTTTCATGTGATACGCATCTACACCACAACCCTAATCCTACCCATCACGTAGCATAGACACGCCAAAGTCCATCTTTCGTTTTTATTCAGCGTACTATTTATACACACTTTCATGAGATCAGGTTGGAAAAATAACTCAATATGATACTCGCTAGGCGGCTTTGGATGTGACTGTGAACGCTCAGCCTTGAAACCGCCTCTGGAGCGCGCGAGTACAGATTGGTTTAAAAAGACGTGCAAATTATACATTTTTGTGACAATGCAACAATGACCCGATTAAGCAAGTAACAATTCTGTCAGCTGTCTCGAAATGCGAGCGAAAGTCTTGGATCAGCGACAGCATGCAGCAGCTCGTTGTATTGCAGACGAGATGCGCTAATGTGAAGCCGCTTTGAGAGAGTGAAAGAGAGAAGACGCGGTCCAGCTGAATCACTCACGCTGTTTTCAAATGACTGATTTAATCTGCTAGTTTGTGTGGATTTATTTACACATATAACCTACTTGCTATATAATAAATGTTATATGAAATGAATAAATGTTTGCAGGAATTCATTATAAACTTGAAAGCAGCGGGAATGAGTAAAACTATGTGATATACACACAATCCCCCACAAAATTCTGGACAGGATTAATTATAACTATTACAGAGATTTGTGAAATAAAATTCCATTATTTTTATTTTTTCCAGGCCTGGAAATTGCTGTTTCAAAATGTCATGGCTTTTTCGGGTTTTTCATGAACGAACCCTAATAGAAGCAACTGATGCACGCTGTTAATCACTTAAACTGGCCCACCAAAGCAATCGGCTGAATGCTCTGTTACTTCTCCCTCCTCTAATCACATGCCGGATCCGTCACCCCGCTTTGTTCCGGGACCTCGAAATTTACAAATTAAGCACTGCACACATAATATGTGATTAAAGCATGATAGTCTAATGTGTGGGTTACATACATAATATGGAGTTATGCATAGAAATGATTAATTGCTCATAAGTCCTTTTAAGGTGATTTTAGGTGCACATGGAAAAGAAAGTCTCTGTGAACAAAGGAATTTCAGTCTGGTCTGTCTCTTCTATGTGTGGGGGAAAAGTCAATCTAAGGAAGCTTGTGATTTCTATCATGGAACACATGTGATGGCCATCTCTTTGACCATCAGTCTTTATTACTTGCCCCAAATTTGACAGTCTTCTTCCTGAGTTGGACTTATCAATACGTGTTCCTTTTGTTTTAATGTTGCAAGCTGTTCTGGAAGAGGCTTGTTGGTTGGGCTTGCTCCAGACTCATGGCGCTAAGGATCTGATTTATGACGTCCTGTTGTGTTATCCAGGGCCTCTCTGTGGAATTTGGTTCTTTGGGTTGTTCAACACCAATCCGATCGAATCTTAATTTGTTCCTGTGGCTCAGTGGTAGAGCACTGTGTTAGCAGCACAAAAAAACCTGCTAAATGCATAAATGTAAATGTAATTTGTCTGATTCGCTCTGATATCCTACACATATATTCAGTATTGTTGAGTGTGGTCATAGAATGAGTAAACATATTGATGGTCACAATAGTGAACCATGGGATAACAGTGAACTTAGGTATACAATATACAATATACAATATAAATCTAATTGCAGTTGATAGTGAAAATTACACTAAAATGTTGCAATGACAAAATATTGCACTAAATTAAAAGATCAAATGTTACAAAAAATTTTAAATATTGATGTGGTATTACTGGTAGCACTAATACAAAAATTTGATGTTATATTTTACAAAAAAGTAACGATTTTGAAATACGTTGATGGTTGTATTTTTTTTTTTGTCTTTTATCTCAGTGTTCCTATCAATGTTGTATAAGGTTTTTTTTTTAATGCATAATAATAACCGTAGAATGTGATCAAACTGTTTAAAATAGCTGAGCTGAGATATATAACAATTTTTATGACTGCAGAAATATGTGATTTCAGTACTCTCCATATCCCACGCAATTGTGACCGACCATAAAACACAATTTTTCCACACACTTTTCCAAAAATAATTGAAAAAATAATTATTGATTATTTCAAAGGGTTACTAATGACACATCATTTGGATATTTTCTTGTCTGGGAAAAATGTGGGATTAAACCGATTAACCTCAGTTGCCTCTGTAATAATCCTGTGAGATATGTCTGTTAGCGAAAGGACAATCGCGCTTGGGCTTTAGTACAAGGCAACTGTGAGTAGTGTGAGTATGCCCTTAGAATATACAGTATATATTTTAAATTTATATCTTTATTATTAGCATTATAATTATCTTTGTCTTGGGATACACACACACAGAACGCTGCTTATCGCTCATTTATCCATGTTTCTTTATCGCTCTGACGTGTCAATAGCTCCTGCCCACTAAAAGCTCCACAGATGTATTTGCATACCACGATGATATATAAACGTTATAGAAAAAGTTAAATCGATTTACACTTTATATAATCGCCGACATTTATATTGTCATATCGCCATAGCAAAATGATTAAAGTTTAATGAACACATTTAGCTAGTTGATAAAACCAAAATCTGACCCCAAAAAAACCTATAACAAGACTGACTACTGCTAATGCTATGTTCCCCTTGCTAGTGCTCTTTTTTACCTGCTGGGACAGGAATGCTTTTTTCCCACAAAAGCAAGATGACCTTGTTTTAATGTTAAAGTCATGCACATAGTAGTGCAATAACCATTTCAAACATTTTGTATGGTTTATACACAGCAAAACAGCATGTATTTGACTGAAAATCCAGAATTATCAACAAGCTAACTCACTGTGAATGATGATATAGTTGTCAACAAATGGGATGCTACATTTGATTAAAAATTAAATATCTTAAATATCTACGATTTTGGCTTCAATAAGATTTTCCCAGGAAACCTGGCGTCCCCCACAATTCCTATTCTTTCCAACAGCAAAGCACAAAATGTGACAAGCTTGTAATCAGGACTTCTGAAATTGGAAGTAGGAAATTTTGATAGCGCACGAAGGCAGTATTATTCCTTGTTTTCTTACAGGAATCCAGAAAATTTCATTACCCAATTCTAGATGGAGTCATACAGCTGCAGCTCACATGAATGAAAGTGGCACGTCTGAACTAGTTGATACAGGAAACCAGCAGTCTAATAAAGAGGTTGATTGGCAAAAAGTATTTTATGTATTTTGAAAATACAAAAATACTCAGATTAAATGTATTTAAAGGTATTTAAATACATTTCAAAGGTATTTAAATACAGAATACAAAATAGTATTTTGTATTTCAAATACGTATTTGAATGCATGTATATGAAATACTGCCCATCCCTGCCTGTATCCCACATCAATAGTAGCAAAAGTGTTTTGCAATACAATGTGAACACAATAAGTAAATTGTACTTATTTTTTTGATGTAAGTACATAAAGATTAAGGCCACTTAATATAAAGTGGGGGACCACGACGTCTGTTCTACATCAATCAGATTTCTTGCAGCCGTATGAACATCTGATTAACCTCTTTTAATGAGCGGATCACAGCTGTTCTAAATTATTTACGTCTTAAATACATAGGCTAGGTGCTGTTCTAACAGTTGGCAGGGATGCCTCTGCGATGTATTGCAGATGAGCAAACGCCCTAAAATATACATCTGCCAGACGAAAAAGATGGCATTGCACAGACGTCTCTGCGACATGTGTGTGCTATCTGGGTTACTGTTGTTTGCAGTTTTGTGGGATATCACAGCTGGTCTTGACTACTGCATTCCTGGATGTGTGAAGCTTGGTAAAAGGTCCTTGCTGCTTTTGTAGCTTAGCTAGCAAAGCCTCAGATGTCCGTGCCCAGTCTGCATCCATCAAATTCTTGTATTTCACTGCATGTTTAGTCTCGTAATGGCAATTCAAATTGTAATCCTTAAACACAGCTCTCCACAAGCTAAGCACATAGCTCTGGGGATTGCCATTGGGACTACTTTTCATCTTTTAATTCATTATTGTTACTAAAATGTTCATTACCCTGCACATTTTGGTTTTATAGTTCTATAATCTTTTTCCATTTGCCACCAAATGTTTATGTTTTGGTTTGGGGGTAGGTTAAGGGGTCTAAAACTCTAAATTGTTTATTGATAAAAAGATAATGATATAATATCTTTATGATGTAAAAGATTTATAAATAATTTACCTTTTTTTAGCTGTAAATACAATATTATATTTTAAACGTCATAATACGTCCAAATTGTGCATTTCACCATCAATCAAAACAAACAAAAATGTATGTTTTGTGCCTGTAAATGTTATGTAGTAATACCTACAGTACGTATAAACGGAGACCACTTCTAACACAACTTCAATGTTCAGCAGCATTCCTGACAATGAACCTTTCATTTTAACTGACTGAATAACAAAGCAGATGAGAGTTCAGATGACTGTCATTCTTCTCATTCTCACATCTCTTCCTGGTAGAAGTGAAAGAAATTTCAGAGATGCTGTTCAACACAACACTTCAGAGGAAGAAAAAGACAGACGTAAAAACACTGAGGTGAGTGTTTCATCTTTCTTTAGTTGTTTTCATGTATGACTGTCATCTTAAGATGTGTCATTGGTAACATTAATTGGTTAATGCTGTGCTGATTTCACTTTAATGATTTTATTTAAAGCTCTTTGTGTTGTGATCAAACAGATAATCAAGTGCGTCTAAATCACAGAAAGCTGTTCATTCTGATACAGTTGTCACATGGTGTGAAATCACTGTTTCTCATTTTACTGTTTATTAGTGAGTCTGTGATTCTCAAACAGTATTTCCTATCATGTAATCATTTTTATCAGACAGTGCTGACTTAATACTGTGTCTATATGGTAAACTCTGTAACAGACTCATACAATGAAACGGCAGCTTTTCAACTTTTTAACATGCTTAAGTTCACTGTAAGTGTTGAACACAACATAGGTATGTAAATTTAAAAACTCTAGGGCTGAATAGCTTTCTGTCATAATTATGATAATAAAATTATTTATAATGAATTCACACATAATATGTGCTTTCATGCATGTACTGAAAACCTCTGAAGTAAAGTAACCCTGAAACATGATTCTGGAAACCCCTCCAGCTGAAAACAGTTTTAGTCAAACCGGTTTCATTTGTTTTCCTGAAATGGTCCTGGTTTAACTGGTTCTGAAGATGAACCTCTGCAGTGGTTTCAAAGTCACCAATTATGAATTATTACAGCAAATAATTTATCGCCCCCCACAAATAAAGTAAATAGAAGTATCAGAAGCAGTAAGAGTATCATGGCTCATTTCTACTCATTAAGATATTTCACTATGTTGAGCTGCTGTACTTCACAATGAAAAACAGTACCCATAAAGATATGTAATATGACGTATATGTCCCTATATCACGAGTGCTGTGTCATATATGTTGTCTTATAAGACAATATAATATTATTACATACATATACAGTACATCCTCAGGATATGAAATTATAAGTTCATACCATATATTAAATACCCACATTAAAATTATTTGAAATAATATTCATATGATGACTTTTTATATTGTAATCCATGTTAAGACTATATATGTGTAATTTACATATTCAAGTTTATTTAAATAACAAGTATGCTAATATTTGGTGTTAGTGCTGCTTGAAAGTTTGTGAACCAGTTCTATATTTCTGCATAACATCATCAAATTTTCACGCAAGTCCTGAAAGTTGACTAAGAGACTCCAATCAAACAAATGAGATGAAAATATATACTTTGTCATTTACTTTATTTACATTATAAGAAATCATCTAAAACCGCAGATAAACAAAACCCATGACATACCACAACATGTCATTCTGAAGTTCTGATTCTGATGATTATAAATCAAGCAGAATTATTATTATTATTTTAGAAAATATAAAAATGGCAGTAGTTTTGTTTGAGGTGTAGGGTTCGGATAAGTTAATCACATGTGGTCAGATCATTATTTTGGCAAATCATTACTTTTGAATTAATCGCTAAAATAAGAAAAACTGCCCTGTTCTACCTCACAAACTAGCTCATATTTACGTAGGACAGTGGATTTCACAACTTCATAATCAAAGAGACTGTTGTACTGGCAAAGCAGAACAAACTTCCTGCCTTTCCTGTTAGACTACACTGTGAAAGCAACACCCACATGCCCTTAGGGCATTTCAGTTTTGCAATCACACACTCAAACATTTGGTCATATGATTTTGACGATAGGGAAAACACAGATGGAATCGTGGAAACTATAAAAATAGGAATTTACTGGATAAATAAACGTAGGGCTGTACACTTAATCAAACAGCAATATGGATTAGTGTCTGTTGACATTAAAGCACAAAAAGACTGCTAAAATATCAAGTCTGCGTGTTCTACACATACTCAAGCACGTGATGCTCATCTCCTGTCTTACTGTATAAGACAATGACATGTGAACTTCATCTCCAGAGCTGCTCTGAGACTCACTTCACCAGCATTTTGCTATTTTATTTGATAAAACTATCTGGAGATACACACAGAAACTCAAAGCAGGGTGTCCGCGGGTCCTTAAAAAGTCTTAAATGGGTCATCGGATGCAAAATTCACTTTTCAAGTTGTTTGAACATAAACGTGTGTTGGAAGTGTGTGTACACATCCATCCTATAATGATAAAAATCCACCCAGTGTTTTTTTAAAAATCCCTATTTTAAAATCCCCTTTCTCAAATCAAGCTGTTCTGAGATTCCTGTCAGAATGACGTAGTTCTGTACAAAAAGAACAGCAGTATGTTAGCCTAGTTTTTTTGCTTGCATAGTTCGTATGTAGCATTGCTTGTAAAGGGTGTAATTTGTATAATAGAATAAAATGTGGTTCGCGCAATCATGTAGCCATAATGTCCATAATAGCCTATACATCGGACATTGTCATAAGTTTATAAGTACGGTGACCATATTTTAGTTTTCCAAAAAGAGGACAGTAGGGGGCGGGGTTCGTGGGCAGGGCTTCACCTAACAGTATATGTAGCAAGGGTTTTTTTTTGTTTGTTTGATTATTTTGATTTTGTAATAAATAAAAAGAAAACAAGTTGATAGAATAGAAAAAGAATAGGGAATGCTAGTGTTAGAGGGTCATTTTTAAATAAAAATAAAAATAAAACAAGTCAATAGAACAGAAAAATAATAGATAATGCTAGTGTTAGAAGGTCATTATTTATAATAAATAAAAAGAAAATAAGAAAGAATAGAGAATGCTAGTGTTAGAGGCTCTTTTTTCTTTATAAATAAAACAAGTAGTTAGAATAGAAATAGAATAGAGAGTGCTAGAGTTAGAGGGTCAAATTAAGATGAAAGAGATGTGTTTTCAGGCGTTTCTTGAAAATATTAAGGACTCAGCTGCTTGGATTGAGTTGGGCAGGTCTTTCCACCAGGAGGGAACAGTTCATGTAAATGTCAATGAAAGTTTTATCATAGGTAGAATGCAAAATGTTTCAATACAAGCGTTTCAGTCAAATGTAATGTATGCAATATTTCAAACCTTTAACCCACTTGGGAAAATCAACCCATGGCAACAGTTTAAAAGTAGCCCAAATCTGTGGAAAAAGCGCAGAGTCAGGAGTCAGATTTGACTGATCACAGGTTGAGAATAAGGAGAGATGACTGACAAGACCATGCTGGAGTATTTGCTGCTCAACAGATCCTGAGCTCATTGACAAATATCTGATCTTGTAAGATGTGCTCCCTTTACACAGAGTGCGTGTGATCGCGGAATCGAAAGTGAACACCGCATACAGATAGCGGCTCCCTGATGCGCCAAAATTATATACAATATTAGAATGTTTAAAGGAGTGGACACGAAAATCGCGGGAGCAGGCGGCAATGGTCAGAAATTCAGCAAGAGTGGGATTAAGAAAACAACCGAATCCCGGACATTTAGGGCGATTAAGAAATCCTGGCCGGACACATTTTTGTAGGTCCAAAAAGAGGACATGTCCCGGATGATGTCCAGGGAAAAGAGGACGTACGGTCACCCTGTTATAAGGCTGTGAAGTAACAGAGCCTCTTTATTTGAACAACCATTCAGATGTGAACTAGACTGGGGAATTAGTTTTTGGATCTTGGGTGTCGAAACAGACATGGTACACATGGTTACAGCCAGTGTTCGAAAACTATTCACTATTTTGGGAGCGCTTTAGGTTACAGACATTACTTTTCATGAAGCATGTTTTAATTTTAACTGTAAACAGCTATTGTGCAGTACTTTGTTTGCCAAAAAGTTAATTTATACAATTATGAAATGTATAAATTTTGATTCAATTACATTTTAAAAACAATAAAATTAAATTGCTAATGTTTTATGCTTTATTTTGATTACCACTGTTTTTGATAAGAAATTTGTATTAAATCTGCAGTCCGTAACTCTTTTTGTTCAAAATTCAGAATTTATGTACTAAGCAAGTATCCATTGAATCCATTTTCTGAACTGTTTTTGGCTTATCCTGAATCACTACAGTACACCTATAAGTTTTTATGTTCTGATTATTTTAGACTGGTTCTGGTAGGAACCGCCATGGAGTAGCCCAGTACCTGCATGACTCGTCATAAACATAAATAGAGAGAAGTGGCTCCGGCTACAATGTTCTTCCACAAGACGCATGCAGTTCTGTTTATTAACTGCTAGAGCAGTAAAAGTTACAGACCACAGCTTTAAATAATAAATCCAGAAAAAAATAAAATATTACACAGGCAGGGCAAGGCAAGTTTATTTATATTGCACAATTCATACACAATGGTAATTCAAAGTGCTTTACATAAAATAAATTTAAAAATAATAACAATAAAAGCAAGGAATTAAAATTAAGATGATTTAAAAATGATTTAAAATTAAGTAAAATTGTTAAGAATAAAAGATGATAATACATAATGCAATCAGTTCAGTTCAACATAGCATAGTGCTCATTCAGTAAATGCACAGCTGATTAAAGTGTCATGAAACCCCCGTTTCAGCACTGGTCTTTCACACCTTAGAACTAAAAAACACTCCAGAAATGGGCGTGTAAAACTGAGGAAAAGTGGGAGTGTAGAGGGTGGGAAGAGGGAGAAAACAACCAATAAACACAAAACTACAACACACTCATTATACAGACAGATGAATATTAAAATATATTAAAAACAGAAAGAATAAAGGAATATTCCTATTTGAATTTTCGGTCTATGTCATTGTTTGCTGTGTATCACAATAATCCGTTATGTCATCGCGTTCATGATCAGATGTACCGCTGTATCAGCGCCCTTATTAGCGCATATTTCATTTGAAGAATGCGTGCTCCACATGTTGTTACATATTAAATATTGTTACAGTCATGTTGACAGACACCACTCCAAATTAATGCATACGTCACTTTCGTGACATAGGTTTAACTTTGCTCCAAAAATGAAAAAATAACCACTTTTCCCTTAATAATAGACATAGTGGATGTAAGGCAAACAGTGATAATTTAGCTTAGAGGTAATCATTTATGATTTTTTAGGGAATTTGGACAGAATCACTGTTTTATGGCTGATCACCGAGTCAGCTAGCGATTCATTGAACAAGCCGTATAACATCAAATCTGCACGGGATATTAAAATCCAAAATATAGTGAAAACACTATTAAATAGCACAGTAACAAGATCGGCAGATTAAGACATTAACTTGTAAGCACAAAACACAAGATACTTCTCTTTTCAATATAAATAAGACTTATTGGATAAATCTAAGACATATGAACTAATCTATCACATGAACACATGCATTCACACAAGTCATACACATTGCAGAAAGAGAGAAAGTGAGGAAAGGATGAGTTTAAGAATGAAAATGTGAAATCCCAAGTTTATAGCAATATTTGCAATTGCATAGCAACCATCAATCACTTAATTAACCCTCACATTGAGTTTCTCAATGAGGCTAAAATTTATATTAAATGCAAATTCAGCTAGAATCTTGAGTTGTATTACTTGCGTTGCTTGTCTAGGGGATTCCCTCGTTGAAGTTGTTGCAGAAAGGGGGTTTCCCAAGGTTGCTGATTGGTTGGAAGTTCAATAGTCGCTGAAGTGATGTCTTGGGCGTTGGCTGACGAATGGTTTCGGAGTCAGTTGCTAGTTGAAGTTTGAAGCGGGTGCAGTCGGAGCTGGACTTTGCGGAAAACTTAACTTAGAACCCAAAACTCTCAACGGAAGGAAAATAAACTAAAGTAAAAGAATAAAAGGGTGTAACGAGACTAGGTGGTTTTTCTTCTCATCGTGGTTAGGTAGCAGCTGGCGTGCAGGCCGAAGCACGCTGGAACAACGCTCAAAGAACGCAAAAGGTGATGACAAAATGCATGGCTAAAAGCCGACAAGGCAAAAAGCTAGAAGCTAAAAGCATGGTTTGATTGTGTCCTGAGTTTTTAATCTCGGCTTTTGGACACATCCCAAATGGTGTCTTGACCAATTAGATACTGCCTTAGCTTGTTTTTGCTCTGTTTCTCCTCCCAATAAATAAATCAACATGTTATCTTGTCAGTCACATGGTCTGAACATTCCCGCTCTTGAAGAGTATAACTTTGGACATGATTTATATAACCAGAATATGATACATTTGACAAAGTATTGATTGGAAGAAACATTTCAAGCTAGAATTTTAACACCCATTTTGGTTAGTTTGACCAATAACAAGGCTCATAGTTTCAGCGGGAAAGTGTTTCTTTGTCCCACTTGACACCTCATTTGCATGTTTTACGACTGATCTGGAGACTGGTGTAATTTTCCCCACAGTACAGTAAAAATAGTGTGATGCATTTCATGATCACATAGTGTACATCATTGTGTGAGGAATAAAGAGCAGATCATTTTTGATATCAAGAAAGAGACATCTAAAAGGTATTCAACCAGAGATACATTCATATACCTGAATATGAGTGTTTAGGGCTTACTGATACGAATAACGAGTGATAACTAGGCTAATATAATAAGGAAACATTCAAACAACACATGCATATACCAGATACATTTGTAACTGATTAATTATGGTCTAAATAAAGAAAATGCCTCTATGTGTGCGTTATGTATCTTGTAATCGTGGGGGTAGTCCACAGGCCTGGTACCCTTCTGTGGAATGTGTTTGAAGCTTGATGGAGACACCCCAGAGGCGACCTGTATTAGCATCCTTTTGATAGTGATAAAGACCATCTGCAATTTAGCACCCATATAAATGTAAACGTGAGGCCAGGTCAGTAATTTATATGCAAATGTCAAGAGGCTAAAGGTTTTTTTTTAAAACAAAGTGTAATCAGCCATCACTGATCCTAAACAGACGTTACAAAAAAAGAGAATGCTTTCCACTCAAGACAGTTGAAGAAGTTGTGAGTAAAATGCCAAAAGCAAAAGTTTTCTCAGTGTTAGACGCTAATCATGGATTTTGGCAAATCCAGTTAGATGAAGAAAGTTCCAAGCTTTGCACTTTCAATACACCTTTCGGAAGGTACTGTTTCAAGAGGTTACCTTTTGGAGTATCTTCAGCTCCAGAAGTCTTCCAGAAGTGCATAGCTCAAAGGCTTGAAGACCTGGAAGGAGTTGTAAATATCATGGATGATATACTCGTATGGGGAGAAAATGTGGAACAGCTTGATGCAAGGCTTAGGAAGCTTCTGGAGAAAGTAAAAAGTATCAATTTGAAATTAAATCGGGAAAAGTGCAAGATCAGAATGGATGAAATAAAGTACACCGGGCATGTACTAAGTGGAGAAAGTCTGAAGCCAGACCAAGACAAGATCAAAGCAATTTTGGAGATGCCCAAACCACAACACAAATCTGCTTTAATGAGGTTTCTTGGCATGGTTCAATACCTCGCAAAGTTTGTTCCAAACTTGTCTGAGACCAGTGCGCCGCTGAGGAAATTTCCTGAAAGTGGAGTGGAGTGGCACTGGGAAACACAGCAAAAGAGTTTTGAGGCACTTAAGTCACAGCTGAGCAATGCCCCAGTTCTCAGATTCTTTGATGTCAACAAGGACGTGACTCTTTCTGTTGATGCTAGCTCGGAGGGTTTAGGAGCTGTTATCCTGCAGGAAGAGCATCCTGTAGCATATGGTTCGCGATCGCTGACTGACTGTCAGAAAAGGTATGCTCAGATTGAAAAAGAGCTTTTAGCCATCGTGTATGGATGTGAAAAATTCAGCCAGTACCTTTATGGGAAGACCGTAAGAGTACAGTCAGACCACAAGCCACTGGAGACAGTGTTCAAAAATCCTCTTCATAAAGCCCCACCACGTCTGCAGAGGATGTTGCTACTTTAGCAGATAAAGAACTGCAGATGGTGATGGCAGTAGTCAAAACAGGATGGCCTACACAAATCAGAAGTGTGCCGCCTGCAATAAGGAAGTACTAGACCTTCAAGGAAGAACTGATCCTCTCAGAAGGACTGTTGTTCAAAAATACAAGACTGGTAGTGCCGCAAAGCCTGCAAGCAGAAATGCTGGAGAAAATTCATGAAGCTAATTTAGGAGTGGTGAAGTGCAAAGAGAGAGCGAGAGATGTACTGTTCTGGCTTGGAATGGGAAAACAAATTGAAGATATGGTGTCAAAGTGTGCTGTGTGCAATACCTTCAGAAGGAATGACACCAAAGAACCTCTCGTCAGTCATGACTTACCAGACAGAGCGTGGGCAAAGATAGGAGTAGACCTCTTTCACTTCAACCAAGCAGACTACGTGCTATGTGTGGACTACTTCTCGAAATTTCCTGAAATTGCAAAATTAACACAGACAACACGCCAACATGTGATAACGGCATTGAAGTCGATTTTCGCAAGACATGGCATTCCGGACGAATTTGTCTCAGATAACGGACCAGAGTTTGTGAGTGCCCAATTTAGAAACTTCAGGGATAAATGGGAGTTCAGACACTCAACTTCAAGCCCCAGATATCCTCAGTCGAACGGTCAAAGTGAAAGAGCTATACAGACCATTAGGAATCTGCTCAAGAAAGCGCAAGAAAGTCATGGAGACCCGTACATTGCTCTTCTTGAGTACAGGAATACGCCACTTGGAGAAGTGAAGTTGTCTCCTGCACAACTGCTCATGGGCCGGAGACTGAAAGCTAGATTGCCAACAGCGAGTAAATTGTTACAACCACAGCTGCATAAAGGGGTTCAGAAAAGCCTAATAGACAGACAGCTAAAGCAAAAGCTCTACTATGATCGAGGTTCAAGAGACCTACCTGCTCTGAAGGAAGGAGAAAAGGTGAGATTGAGAGCTGATAGTCACTGGCAGCCAGCTGTTGTGGTGGAAAAGCATTAAAAGCCAAGGTCATACCTGGTTCAAACGCAGGATGGAGAAATTTACAGAAGAAATCGAAAACACCTGCTCAAGACGAAAGAAACAAGAATTCACACATTCAGGATATATTTGATCCAGCGATAAATGACTGTGTCCCAGATGTGGTGTCTGCAATGCCAGTGTCACTGCCAATAACAACACCTGGACTGTTGTCTTCAACACCTGAAGTTGTTGCAGAAGAGACTGTAAAAGTGGCACGTTCTGGCAGAGTGGTTAGGCCACCAAAACGTTATTAGTGCTAAAGTTCTAAGGACTGCAGTAAAGTAATTTTTTGAGAGTTTAACACCTGTTATTTGTTTTGGTGACATTGAGTTCAAAATTTAAAGTTGGTTGCAAAACCAAAGGTTTGAAAGAAGTTTATTGTAGTGTATAAATATTGTTCTTTGAAAAAAAAAGGAAGATGTGATGTATGCTGGTTCTTACCACTGAGTGGTGCCCTGTTTTCAAATATCCTGTGGAGTCCGAGAACAGAACATGATCAGAATAAGAAACACAGTCGGTGTGAACAGTTCTTGTGTTGTGTCTTTAATAATATCTTTGGACTCTTAATCTAGTAAGCCTAAACTGCTAACAAGAGTTACCAACAGATATCACAACTTTAAAATCAATCCTAAATGTAACTGGAAGCCAGTGTAAGGACCTGAGGACTGGTGTGATATGCTCTGATTTTCTGGTTCTAGTCAGAATCCTGGCAGCAGCGTTCTGGATGAGCTGCAGCTGTCTAATGGTCTTCTTTGGAAGGCCGGTGAGGAGACCATTACAATAATCCACCCTGCTGGTGATAAAGGCACGAACAAGTTTCTCCAAGTCTTGACTGGAAACAAAACATCTAATTCTTGCAATGTTTTTGAGATGATAGTATGCTGATTTAGTTACTGCTTTGACATGACTACTAAAACTAAGGTCTGTCTCCAGAATCACCCCAAGATTTTTGACTTGATTTTTAGTTGTTTGACCCCTAGAGTCAAGGTATGCATTCACCTTGATAACTTCATCTTTGTTTCCAAATGCAATGACTTCAGTTTCTCCTTGTTTAACTAAAGAAAGTTTTGGCACATCCAACTGTTAATGTCATCAATGCATTGGCAGAGGGAGTCAATATATTACACTTACATAACCCTTCCTTTCTGAGTATGACCTGAACCACTTGAACAGGAAAAATAAATAAATAAAACACACAGGAAAGATAAATAAAACAGAATTTGGGGGAAAATAAAATGGATTTCATAGGGCTCAAAAAATGTGAATACTTTTTGTTCAACTTTTAATAAACTGTTTTTAAATTGTATACATTTCATTGTTTCTATTCATTACACTTGCATTGATGAATAAATTTAATTTAACTATTTTAACAGAATTTAGAAATATATATTAAAAAAATGGAATCCAGAAAAATTGAAATGAAAACAAACAAACAAAAAAGGTCTGATAAGCACTGCACTAAACAGCTTAAAAATATGGTCCCACTTTATATTGTGTCCATAATACCTGTGAACCTACATGGGATCTAGATGTGTACGTAGCATGTAACCAGAGTGTGTGTACACATTGGTACATAGTGTCTACAGCTCTAATACTGGTGTAATTACACACATGTAACAACCCACTGAATAGAATGTGTAAGTATTATGTTTAACAGGACATTGGTAGCAACACTTTTTTTCACTTCAGAAAGTACACATGTAACAAGAATTATGTAACTACATTTTGTAACGACAAAATGTACTCACACAAGTTTTTACACTTCCACACACAGTCTTAATAATACACTTTAAATTCAGTGGAGATGGCTTTACATATAAATTGTGGTTGGTGTCCAGAATTTTACATTTTCTATTAAGTGGTCAGTTCCTGCAGTGTTACCATGTTCTTGTTACACGTGTACTTCCTGAAGTGAAAAAGTGTTGTTACCAATGTCCTGTTACACATTTGTACTTACACATTATATTCAGTGGGTTGTTACATGTGTGTAGTTACACCAGTATTAGAGCTGTAGATACTATGTACCAATGTGTACATACACTGTGGTTACATGCAACGTACACATCTAGTTACCATGTAAGTTCACAGGTATTAGGGACCAAAAATTGGAACAGATATTAAAACCCCAGATATTAAATTTGGGGGCAGTCGTAGGCCAAATGGTTAGAGAGTTGGACCCGAAGGTTGCGGGTTTGAGTTTCAGGTCAGGCAGGAATTGTCGGTAGGGGGAGTGAACGACCAGCTCTCTCCTATACCCTCAATACCACGACTGAGGTGAGACCCTTGAGCGTGTTTGTTTGTTTACCGCTCACTGCTATGTGCACTTGGATGGGTTAAATGCAGAGCACAAATTCTGAGTATGGGTCACCTTCACGTCACGTCACTTCACTTTGCTTCAAAACTCTAGGCTTCATACACTTGCTGACTTTGTAAACAACTACAAAGTAATTGGCCATCATACACTAAACTAGGGCTTCTCAATCATGTCCTGCTCTTTTTGTTCCTCTTTCCTTTAGTGATTGTGCTTGTTAATGGCAGGAGTTCATCACTAATGCTCAATCATCACTCAACTGATGACTTAATGATCAACAATGTTACATTGTAGTGTGGATTATATAAATAGAGGATTTTGTTGTGTGCCACTTTTTAAGGCAAAATAATGTGAATGTTTACTCATTTTAAAATGTCATCTATCTAAAGGAAAATGAACAAGCAAAAGAAGATGATCAACTGAAGACGAAAGAAAGACACAGACGAGAATTAGAATGTCATCATGTTCAGCAAAGGTGAGAAAACTACACTCATAGCAAGACTTCTGTCTACAAAAGCAACTACATAAACTACACCAATATTTTACAGTTATGGGATCTTTTAAGTCACAAAGGCAGATGAATGTGATTTACTTGAAAGTACAATTAAAAACATGTTAAACCAAGAGCTTCCCCAAATGTTGTAATTAACAGTCACCTGTATGATTTCACATGAGTCTCTTCAGACTAATAACTGAACTATGCAAGCGCTTCTAACTTCTGATTGCGTAGGGCACGCACCAGTGAGAAATGACAAATGTGGGAGCGCAGAGGAGAGCGCAAAACAAAACACTGGTCACAAATTAGAAGTACAAAACAAGAATTTGTAAAGAAAAATGAGACCGGTTTTTCTTTGCTAAATAATGGAAACTTTGCCACCTTTTGGCGAGACAAAATACAATAGAACCCATTAGAATCAGTGATGCTGTCTACACTGGATGCAGCGCGACACAAAAGATCAAATGATTTTTAATGGTCGCATCCAGTGTATACACACTTTAGCTGTTGTGGCACGGTGTGTTAAGTGCTAAATGGGCAAACATTTCAAATCTCAAGAGCCATCACCAGTCGCTATTTGCAAGAGGCAGTTGATGCTAGCGATGACCCTCTTGCTTGGTGGCAGAACAGTGAAGCAAGATACCCTCTCTTGGCCACGGTTGCTTAAAATGCATTTGTGCAACAAGCACACGATCTGAACGCGTAGGCTGTTCAGTACGGCTGGAAACATTGTAACACCAACAAGGTACTCCCTTAAACAGACATTGTCAGCATGTTAGTTTTTCTGTCAAAGAATCTGTATAGAAAAGCCAAGGTAGGCTTAAAGCATTTATGTTTACATTACGTTTGTTCTAATTGTTATCAGGCTAACACAGATTTTCCAGCATGTGATTGAAGCTGTTACAAATTTGTGTCAATGAATGTTTGTTTAATATTTAACTTTCTTATTTAGGCTACTTTCTAATTTAACTATATTATTTCTGTGATAGCCTATTTATTTTAGTGTTTTGTAGGCTGCGTTTTGCTGTGTTCATTGACGGAAGTGCTCAAATAAACATACACATTTGTTAAAGGGATACTCTACCCCAAAATGCTAATTTTGTTATTAATCACTTACCCCATGTTGTTCCAAACCCGTAAAAGCTTAATTCGTCTTCGGAAACACAATTTAAGATATTTTGGGTGAAAACCAGGAGGCTTGTGACTGTCCCATTGATTGCCCAGTAAATTACACTGTCAAGGCCCAGAAAAGTATGAAAAACATCGTCAGAATAGTCCATCTGCCATCAGTGGTTCAATCTGAATTTAATGATGCGACGAGAATACTTTTTGTGTGCAAAGAAAATAAAAATAAGCGCCATTTTAGAGATTATCCACTGGACGCAAACTGCGTACACTCTTCTGTATCAGCCGCTTCACAAGGATGTGCTGTTTTCGTTCAAATCAAACTGTAAATACACGTAGAATAGCGCATGTGTTGTGGCTGATACAGAAGAGCGTACGCAGTTTTTGACTTTTGACGCATCTGACTTTTTGTGTGCAAAGAAAACAAAAATAACTTTATTCAACAATTCTTCTCCTCCTCATCCCGTCTGCTGCGCTGTGCTGCCATTGTGAAGAGAGCATCACAACGTATACATGTGCTCTCCTCTGCTCATAAAAAAGGCAGAGCGCACACGTGTTCAGCGTAAGCAGCAGTACCATGCACATGCTATGTTTACATGCAGAGGACAGCATGCGTATGTGTTGTGATACTCTGGTTTTTGCATTTTGAATCAAATGCAACGTGAAATGCTTTTGTTTCAGCAGGAGTTCTCGGTGATCCTGCTTCCAGGAGAAGAAACAGCATAGAGAGGAACCCCCCTATGTGTAAGTGTTTATAGATGTACAGATGCATCCTGAAATGATGAATGAATGAGGAAATTGTGAAAAATTAAAAATGACAAATTCAAATCACTGATGGTGCTTCTGAAATTAGTGGTGGTGCTTTAACCTTAATGCACATTTATTTTTACATATATTTTGCTACGGTTATCACTACGTCAATCACTGAAGTTTTGAGAGTGAGTCCTGCATTTTACATGAGGATGTCTTTCCCTAAACTTTGCGGTGTGTAAATGGTCATTGGTCCTCTTCTCAGTATTGGTCATTGTATGGAGTGAAAACAGTATCAAATCCTCTCACAAATGCACGCGAGAGATCCACACTCGCGCACAAAATCCACAAATGCACGCAAAGGATCCACAGGGCAAGCCACAATGCCTGTTAAAACAAAAAGATGTTTTTTTTCTTTCTTTCTTTTTTTTTCTTGTTTTCTTTTTTATGTACAGCATCACATAGTTATTTTATGCATTTAAATGGTTTCATTTTTGTTTGTATTTTACAAATAAAAATAAATATATAAATAAATAAAAATAGGCATCTTTTCTAGTATAAGTGCACTGTGTTCAAACTTGTGCATTAAATTACAAAAAAAAAAAAAAAAACAGCATGCACCTTATATTGTGATCTCAAATTGCACAATATTTTAGTACATGCATTTGAGAGACGTTCTTTAATGTGATGCAGTACATACATGAATGCACTAATCGCCTTTTTGGTCATTTCATGCAGGCCCGGATTGGCCATCGGGAGCGCAGTGTTTTGGTTTTATCATATCCCCATTTCGTTTGTGCAAAAAAAAGATTGGAACATCGACATAATCATATTGCTTATATAGGCTATGTGCATGCATGTTAGGATAATAACAAAGCAGAGGAAATGTAACTGTACAGAAAAAGGCTAGCATTTTACCTTTTCTTTTTTTTTTTATTCGTCAGAATCTTACCTATATTGTTTTCAAGGCATACAGCAAGTATAGCCGATATGTAAAGAAGCAAAACAAGCGCGTTCATATGGGAAATCAGTCGTACAGCCACTGCTCAGTTCAGCTGATACGGCTTACACCAGTTCACCGGTTAATGAATCACTAAAAATAAAGCATTTCCTGTTATTTGGAAAGGGTAGTTTCTCCAACATTTAAAAGACAGACTAATACACAACAAATGAAAAGAAGAGAAAGGAATATGATCGGACCTCGGACTCGAACTCTTGTCACTAAAAGCAACATCGTATGGCCGCAAACCACGGCACTACAGAAACGTGATACTTGCAGCATACAGCTCACTGCATTTCACAAACATAAAGGATCATAAAATTGTACAATTTGTGCACATAAGACAAAGAAGAAGAAGATACACGTGTAACTAATGAAAAAAAATCTAAATATCACATGATAAAATTCCAAATATTGGTCGCAATATTGTTGGGAAAACAAATCAGGGTTCTTAAAGTGGATCACCATTCAGATCGACATTCTACTACACACGTCTGACCGCCGACTTCATTCACTCCATGGGTAAAGTGTACAGATAGGCTTGTGTGCATTTGTGAGTTAAGGCCGCGGAATGACAGTCTCGAAAGAATACAAAAGCACATATTTATAGACATTCTTAAGGCAGAACACTAATTCAAAGGACTGGCGATTTGTTGTGCATGAAATAATGGGTACAGATACAGTATTTGAGGATCATTCTGTGAGCAAAGAAACAATGCACTTGCCTTTGCCTGGATTCCCGTGTGCGCGTGTGGATCTCTCACGTGCAGGTGTGGATCTCTCACATGCATTTGTGGGAGCATTTGATACTGTTTTCACTCCATATCATTGATCAGTTTCATACAAATGAAAAACCCTTTTATTGTTAATGGATATAAAGTACTGGGCCCGTATTTATCAAGCCTCTAAGAATTACTCTCAAGAACACTGCTAAGAATTGACTTAAGTGTAAAAAAATTCTTGGTTCAAAGCTGCGGTTAAAAGTTAGTTATCAATCATCTTGTCACGAATCTGGTCTGCACTTCCGTCCATTCACCACCAGAGGTCACTCGCTCACCACATGGACTTTCACACCACACACCACATGGACTCCATTTCCCATCATCCAACACTGATCACAGCTGTCACCAATCACTCATTGCACTAATCACACGCACACCTGATCCCACGCACATACTGATCACACACGCTTTATAAGCCTTGGACTTTCTCTGCCTCTCGGCCGAGTATTGAATGCGTTTACCGCTCCCCAAGCCGTAGCAACTCTACAGAGCCCGTGTTTCCTGGATTAACCCTTTCTGTGTCATTCCGTGTTTCTGTTCTGTTCCTGTATTGTCCTGTGTTTTTCACTCCCCTAGTGTCAGCTGCTTTACGGAACGTTTGTTATTTTCTAGTCTGTGTTCCCTGTATTTACCCCTGTCTATCTGTTCGGACACTGTTTGCACCCCATTCTAGCCCGTGTTCCCTGGATTATCTCTCTGCCTGGCCCCTTCGGATACTGTTCGCTGTCGACCGACCTTTGCTTGCTCTAGGATTACTCTTTGTCTTGTCTCTACCATACCTGTTTGCCATTGTTTCGACCCTGCCTGTACGACCACGTCTCTGCCTAATAAAAACTTGCACATGGATCCGCACGTCTCACTTCTCGTCAGCCCCGTTACACATCTCAGTCGTAATTTAAGCGAAGTGTAGGACTAAATCTTAAGTGTCAGTCTTAGAGATGATTTACGACACTTTGTTGTGCCACAAACGGGATTTTGGATGACGACATATGCATGGACCAATCACATTTACATTTACATTTATGCATTTAGCAGATACTTTTATCCAAAGCGACTTACAGGCTATACATTTAAAAAAAAATTTTTATCACTGAATAGATTTCCTTAATTAAGAATATTCTTGGATAAATTCACATTGAATGGTTAAATTCCTAATTGAAGTTTACATTCAACATATATTTGACAATAAAGAATTTTCAAGAGAATACATTATGGCAAGGAAACAAAGCATTATCAGAACTGATAATGCCGATAGACAATAGTAGTGTATCGACGATAGTCAAAGATATCACCTGTTGCTGATGCCTTTGACGACAGCAAGACAATTATTATTATTATTATTATTATTATCCATCAAAAATATTGGCGCCTATCTTTAGTAATGCAGCACGGAGAGCCGCTTCAGAAACTAGTGGCCGCGATCAGCTCCGGTGGCTGTGTCAGAGCCGTAACGCACTGCAGACTTGTGCAGTGTATGATGAATAAATCTCTTACCCCTTATTTACAGTGTAGATCGTGTAATACTCGCGCTAGACTCAGTGCTAAGTCAGTTATGATGTTCTTTGGTAATGTAAATGTTCTTTGCTCGTTTTGAATAACTGAGGAAATGTAACCGTTTCAAGAACATTCACAACCACTTGTCAACACGGGCGTCTATTTTTGTTGTCTCTTTTTATTTATTTTTGTTGATTGATTGATTGATTGTGAAACCTTGGCTTGTGCCAGGGTTGCCACACTATTTGGAGCAAAAAAGAAATTCAAAGCTGATGTGTGAGATGACTGCACTGGCTACGTGCTTTGAACAATCACTCTGTCTGCATACAGTGCACACATACTATGCTGATGAGAAAATTTATGTCATAAGAACTGTATACAGACCCTAGGCCAGCGGTTACCAACCAATCTCCTGGAGCCCCGCAACTCTGCACATTTTGCCTCCTTAATGTCTCCTTAATCAAACACACATGATTCAGATCTTCAGTTCATTAATAAAGACTCCAAGGCCTGAAATGGGTGTCAGACTAAGCAAACATGCAAAATGTGCAGTGTTGGGGAGCATACATGTAAGAACCAAAGTATATCTTAGGCTTAAGACACATATTGCAGTTCCTTTAGGATATTTGAGACATCTCTAAATGGTCCCTAGATGTTCTTCAGAGGGTTGCTTCAGGTTTGTAAGTAAATGGGGCCTCATGGTCTTTTCATTTTTACAATCACAGTTTACATTGTGACATATTGTAACATATCGTGTGCTGTGTGTTTCAGTGAGTGATTTGAGGATCGTTCTTCTGGGTAGGAGTGTATCAGTAACCAGCCGAGTGGGAAACTTCATCTTAGGAAGAGCAGCGTTTGAGACTGAAGCTCCTCCAGCTGATGTAGAGCAGTACAGCGAGAGAGTCAGAGGAAAACACATGACTGTCATCAACACTCCTCTCCTGCTCAACCCAGACCTCACACAACGTCACACCACACAAGGATTGAGAGAGTGTGTGTCTCTGTCTGCTCCAGGACCCCATGTGATCGTTCTAGTCCTCAAACCTGATGAGTGTTCAAGAGAAGAGAAAGTGTGCATGGAAATAGTGCTCAACTCTTTCTCTGACACTGTTTTTGAACACACCATGGTGCTCACAACACAAGAGCCAGAAAGTGCTGAGCCAAATGAAGTGAATGATGTTATAAAGGAAATCATTAAAAACTGCTGTAACAGACACTACAGACTGGAAAGAAACAGCACTCCTGCTGATCTTATAGCGACATTTGAGGAAATTGTTCAAAGGAATGATGGATGTCACTTGATTTGTAACAAATATTTATATTTTGCTGTAGAAGCCACAGAACAAGGTGAGTGAACAAAATGTTTTACTTGTAATTACACATTTTATTCTGCAGTCACATCATATTGAATCAAGTTATCAGCATGTGTGTGTGTGTGTGTGTGTAAACACTAGAGGTTAATAGTGGTTATTCCTTATAAAAACTCCTTGGGCCACCCTGGCCAATAACTGATTAATCGACTCATAGTTTTTATAATGTATACTGAATGAAAACAAACATAACACTTTATATTTTTGTAATAAAATAGTGCTGAACTTTATTACAAAAATATAAGAAAAAGACAAAGAAAAAAAAAGTGTACTTTTTAAATTAAAGTGATAGTTCACCCAAAAATGAAAATTCTGTCATTAATTACTCACCCTCATGTCTTTCTAAACCCGTAAGACCTGCGTTCATCACAAATTAAGATATTTCTGATAAAATCTGAGAGCTCTCTGACCCTCCGTAGACAGCAAGGGTCCTACCATGTTCAAGTTCAGAAAGGTACCAAGAACATCGACTAAATAGTCCATGTGACATCAGGGGTTCAAACATAATTTTATGAAGCTATGAGAATTTTTGTTGAATTTGAATATTTTTTGCTGCACTTGAATATGTGCAGATCAAAGCACACGCATGTGTCATGGTACTCTCCAAAATGGCGCTATGGTGACCCGGAGGAGAGGAGTTGTTGAATGAAGTTGTTATTTTATTTTTATTTTTTTGCATACAAAAAGTATTCTCGTAGCTTCATAAAATTACGGTTGAACCACTGATGTCACATGGATTATTTTAATGATGTCCTTGGTATCTTTCTGGACCCTGAACGTGGTAGTTCCCTTGCTGTCTAAGCAGGGTCAGAGAGCTCTTGGATTTAATAAAAAATATCTTAATTTGTGTTCTGAAGATGAATGAAGGTCTTACGGGTTTGGAATGAGATGAAGGTGAGTAATTAATAACATAATTTTTTTTGGGTGAACTGTCCGTTTAAATAAATATTAATCTATTTAAAGCACACTAACTTTATGAAAGCCACAGAAAGACAAACTTTTAGCCAAAAAATTATCAAAATGCCAACTTTTATTAAATCAACTAAAAGTAGACATAAACTGTCTCAAGATCTAAGCAAAGGGTGATTAAACAACTCCATTACCATCTTCACTTGTTACAAACCAGTTTGCCTTTTTTTTTTTTTTTTCAGACATCTACAAAAGCTTGTATTGAGAATTAACAGAGGTTTAACTGTAATGTTGATGCTTATTGAAAGTAATAGTTAAGTGGTTTAATAGTTTATTTGAACTTCTTTTTAGACTGAGGCAGATTCAGACAGTGATTTCAGAGGGCCAGTATAAGTATAAGGGTATAGTATAAGGCAGGACTAGTCAACTGGCGGCCCGCGGGCCAAATCCGGTGTTGTGCCCAATTCTGACCCCTGCCAGATTATTACCCCCCTAGCATTGGTAGGTTTAGGGTTAGGTGTAGGGGAGGGGTTAGGATTAGGCAATCAGATAGTGATTTCAACAAGAGGGGTAATCATTTTGCAGGGGGTCGAAAATGGGCACAACACCAGCCTGCCAATCTTCTTCATATAGCCCGAGTGAGAAGTATGTGTAAGTCGCATATATGCCTTGAATTGTTGTCCACAAGGTGGCAACACTGGCCCGGGCCATCCGAAAAAGAAAAGAAAGAGACGCAACAACAACAATCTACTGAGACCGCAACATCAATAGACGGCAGCGTTGACAAGCGTTTATGAGGGAGATATGAGATATTCACAACTTATTCACAACTCTAGTTTAACCGAGTATAAAGACAGTGTTATCGATCATAACTTCTGCCGAGAAATAGCGCAAACCCTGGATGAAAATTATCATCAAATGAAGTATAGTTTGAAAGGCTGCGCGTTGTTCACATCCGCTGAGATGCTTCAGACAGACTGCCAGTAGCGCTTCAACTGACAAAACACACACTATTATGTCAAAATTTGTGGTTTTGGCCAGTTACCTCATAAACGTAGTCTTAACTGAGTTATAAAGTCTTAAATGACCGTAAAGAGTTTGGAGAAAATCATATATGTGTCAGATCCATGTCTGGTTTTTAAAGAGACAGCACTGCTTTTAAAGTGAAACTTGCTGAAGTCTGTCATTGATGTAAATCAAAGAACAAAAGAAAAAGAGAAATCACTCGACTGCTCTAGTCGCTGATTAACATTTGTAGTTTGAATAAAAATGTACCTATATAGTTTATGCATATACAATTTATAGTTTATGTGAAGATTGTTCTAAAATCACTTAAATTAAAAATTGTTATATATTGTAAATATATTTCAGAGCCTATCAAATGTTAAAAAAATAATGGCTTTCAATTATACTGTATTGCTGAATAGATATAATTAATAGGTAAAATTGAGGGAAAATGCATTTAATAGAGACACCAGTAGCAGTACTGGTATCAACTCTTCATTAATAATAGGCTACTTAGTAAAAAGATGCCATTAAAGACATATTTAAAATCTACTATCTTTATGTTGTTTCTACATTAATTTGGAGTTTCAATGTGAAATTATGACGATATAAATATATGATTAATCATGATTAATTACAGAAAAATGTGTGATTAATTAATTCTTTTTTTTTAATTGATTGACAGACAGCACTCTGTTAACCTTTTATAGATCTTGGTGTTGGTAATATTAGTTCATTTTACTGCTGAATATGCGTTTCAATTTAATTTCAAATGTTATAGCCCCTACCTAATTCTGGCTTAACAGGGTGTCTGTGAAACCAGACCCTTGTGTTCTTATAGGATTTCTACTATAGGATAGACAAGGTCTGCTAGGAGCAGGAAAATCACCTACTAGTTTCTTTTTATTAATAATGATTTTGTTCTTTGCAAAGTCACAGTAAAGATTTAGATCATCTTTAGATTACAAATGTCTGGTATACCTGTAATTTAATAATTTCTGGAATTTTTTAGAAAACAGCTTAATATTCAACCTGTATAACATACTTTACTTTTTAAAATATGTAATGACTATGTTATGAACATTAGGCTTTTTCACACAAAATGTATGAAGTTATGTCTAGTACCACCATGCATAGTTTAATGATACTGTATTAATAACAATAACTATAGTAACTAATAACTGGATGTTCAAAGTATTATTTCATTTTTCTTTTAACCAGCAGAGGTGGGAAAAGGTCAGAAAAAGACAATTAGACAGTGCCAGTCTGCTGTTAACAACAATCAAAAAATGTCAAGAGAAAACACAAGCAGCAAAACCATGGAAACAGACCACAGCAATGGAAAGGCCTCAAGTGTTGTACATAATATAAAGAACAACTGGAGCAGAATAATAGAAGATGGAAGCAATGAAAACCTACCCATGTTTAAACTCCACCTGGATGAAACATGGCAGAACAGTGATGGATTCTGCAGAAGAAGCACATTTGTAAAAGACACCACAAAACCAAACAAGACCATTATGATGATCGGAGACACAGGTGCAGGAAAAACCACTTTAATTAACAGCATGATCAACTACATTCTGGGAGTGCAATGGATAGACGACTTCCGGTTTGTGCTGATAGATGAATGGAAGCAGACATCAGAGATCACAGCGTATCAGATTAATCACATGGATGGTTTCCACACTGAATATTCTCTGACTATTGTGGACACACCAGGCTTCGGTGACACCAGAGGAATTTCACATGACCAGAAAATCACAAAACAGATTCGGGATTTCTTTTCTGCCCGAGGAGGATCGACTGCATTGATGCCGTGTGTTTTGTAGTACAGGCTTCACTTGCCCGTCTGACACACACACAGAAATACATCTTTGACTCCATTCTTTCCATATTTGGGAAGGATATCGCTGAAAACATCCTTGTGATGGTCACTTTTGCAGATGGGAAAACACCTCCTGTTCTCGAGGCCATCAAAGTCTCTGAGGTGCCCTGTTCTACCAACGAGTCTGGAGAACCACTTCACTTCAAGTTCAACAACTCTGCTGTGTTTGCTAGCAATAATAAATCTGAAGAGGATGATGACTCTGATTGTGAAAACTTTGACCAAATGTTCTGGAGGTTGGGATTTTCTAGCATGAAGAAATTCTTCACATCTCTTAACAAGATGGAAACCAAGAGCTTGTCTCTGACACGGGAGGTCCTAAAAGAGCGGCAACAGCTAGAAGTGCTTGTGGAAGGCCTCCAGCCCCAAATCAATGCTGGTCTGACAAAACTAGGTGAAATCAGGAAAACAAGAGCTGCTCTGGAGCAGCACCAGGCTGAAATGGATGCAAACAAGGATTTTGAATATGAATTAGAAGTGACTGTCCCAAAACAGATCGAAATCAAAACAGGCTACTACGTAAACAACTGCCAGATTTGTCACTTCACATGTCATGATACATGCACTAGTGCAGATGACAGTGATAAATATAAGTGCTCTGTTTTTAAAGATGGAGTGTGTCAAGTCTGTCCAGGAAAGTGTGCCTGGAATGTGCACTTTACTCAGAAATACAAATGGACTTATGTCACAGAAAAGAGAAAAGAAACCTATCAGGATTTAAAGAAGCGATTTGAAGATGCATATGGACAGGTCATGTCAAAAGAAAAGATCTTTGAAGAGCATGAAAAGGATCTAATGGTTGTCCAGGATATTGTGACCTGTCTGACTGAACAATCTCAAAAGTCCTTGGAGCGGCTGCAGGAAATTGCTCTCAAGCCCA
Organism: Onychostoma macrolepis; assembly: GCF_012432095.1. NCBI lineage: Eukaryota > Metazoa > Chordata > Actinopteri > Cypriniformes > Cyprinidae > Onychostoma > Onychostoma macrolepis. The sequence goes on along the minus strand of NC_081158.1, from coordinate 2,560,211 downwards.
ATCCTCTGTCCACCCCTGACTACATTGATCTGATGATTGAGTCTGAGACACAAGAAGCCAAGCCTGGATTTAAAGATCGCATTCAGTCTTTACTGGACGTCAGGAAGAAGGCAGCGATCATCAGTAAAGTTTCTACAGGAGGGGCGCTTACAGAGGATTGGAAAGAATACAAATCTGAAACAAGAAAAAAATCAAGCAGCTTATGATCCTAGAGTCTTGTTCAGGTGAAGAGGATGAATAATGTTGGGAAAAAAGCATATATGAAACAAATCTGTAATGTATTTGAGTAAAACTTTAACTCTTTATCTACAGTTAGTATAACTATAAACAAAAAATTGGGTTTTGTGTTAAGATGCTCTGCATGCATTTGCATGGTATTTAAAATACTTTCATACTTTAGAAAATCATACATCCAAACATGATATGTTATATTGAATGAATTGAATATGTTATTTATGATACAACTGATCAGATTTCATGAGAATACAGTTCTGGGATTTTACTTCTAGTTATTCATTCTGCATGATCAAGAAAAACATGGAAGTAAAGAATTCTAACATAAGACCAGCGGGCCCCTGGTGGCAGAGTCGGCGGCCCTCCGGCGGATGCCGCCCACCCGCGGTTCACTGGCGTTTTGCTCATCGTTATTCCAGCAGACCGGTTTATAATTACTGTTTGCTGGCGGCCCACGGTCGGTCCATGGGTCATATTAATCTTTTCACACATCATCCATCTAATATAACTGGATACTGATTGGTTATTTTATGCAATAATGAATCAAGTACACAACTCTTAATAACCATTGTAAATTTATTAATAATATTGATTAACATACGTTAAAACCATAAACATTTTAGACTATATGTTGAAATATTTGACAAAACCACATTGAATATCTGTAACAATAAATTAGGTTTATGTGTATATTATTTAAATAACTTTAAATATTATATATATATATATATATATATATATAGTGTATATAAGAAATCTGGGACTTATCGTTAGCAGGATAGATATATACAGAGATAGACATTTATAAATAAATATAAATAAATTATAGCATTTAATAAATATAATATTCCATAAATATAACATTTTGAATAAATATTAATATATTAAGATAAATATAAACATTTACATTACAAAATCATTTGAGCTTCAGTATTATACAACAAACTGTGTAACACATCCTGGAGTTATTATTAACAAGATACAGATATTATACTTTAATATACAATACACACACACATATATATTCAGTATTATTTCTGTACTATACTATAAATAAACAATCATTTAAGCCTCTTTTGCCTGCCGTCCTCTCGATCAGCAGATCCCTTTAAAAGCTTCGAAACCATTTCTTGGAGGCTCCCTTCTGCTGTCTCTTTTGTAGCGGGGTTCTTTCTTATCGCTCCTGAAATAACAGAATCATCAGTCATCATTTTGTTCATCATCAGCAACTAGTTTGTTAGCAACTAGAAAAAGTATTTTATTGAACATCATGACTACATTGATTTGATCAAATATACAGTAAAAAGTATATTATGAAATATTTTTACAGTTTAAAATAATGATTTTCTATTTTAATACATTTTAAAATCTAATTTCTGAATGTGATGTCAAAGCTAAATTTTCAGCATCATTACTACAGTTCTCAGTGTCAAATGACCCTTCAAAATCATTCTAAAATGCTGAATTATCATCAATGTTTTTATATTAATATTAACATTAATATTTTTGGAACCTGTGGTACTTTTGGGGGATTTTTTGATAAATAAACAGTTATAAGGAATAGCATTTATTTGTAAGAAACTTAACTTGTAATAAACAGTTTGGAATCTAGGTCTAAAGACTTTTCTTTAGCATGGCTATATTAAATTGACAAAATGACAGTAAAGACTCTTATATAATTTTTTTAAAAAGGTCCCACTTTATATTAGGTGGCCTTAACTACTGTGTACTTACATTTAAATTAATCATTTGGTACAATGCACTTATTGTGTACATACATATTTTTACATTGTACTTATATTTTTTAAAATACCTAAATGTAATTGCATCTGTAATTAATTTCTGTAATTATTTATAATTACACTGTTGACCCATCCCTTACACATTAACCCACCCTTAAACCTACCCAGACCACCAAACCTGTCCCTAACCTCACCCGTATCCCACCGCAAAAGTGTTTTCCAATACAATATGAACACAATAAGTACATTGTACTTATTTTTGATGTAAGTACTTAGTAGTTAAGGCCACCTAATATAAAGTGTGACCAAAAAAAAAAACACATATATTTTTTATATTTTGAATGAATGCTGTTCTCTTTTTTTTTTTTTCATTTGTGTTCATCAAAACAAGAAATGAATGAATTACAAGCTATTTTTAAAAGGTCTGTCATTTTTCACCAGGAAAACCAAAGGTGTTACAGGGTTTTCAACACAGCATAAAGGTTAAGGCATTCATGAATACAATCATCTACATTGGATTTTTTTCTAAAAGGTGTGTTGAAGCCAATGGTTAAACTTGTTTCAAGGTCAGGTTTTTTGTTTTTTTTTTGCCAGAAAGTTAATGATAATTATAACTTAATAACTAAAGATAATAACTTACTGTGAACAATGTCTTTCAGTGCTAGCTGCCTGAAGGAGATCTTCTGTCCCAAGCCTGGACAGGTCATTAGAAAAAATGCAGGTGTGGTGAAATGCAGTTAGTGTGGGGGGTTTGCCGCTGTTTGGTTGATCACGCCCCCTAGGTAATTGTGTGTTATTGCATCCTAGTTATGGGAATGTATATAAAGGGGGAGGCAAAATAGAAGGGTGTTACGTCATACTCAGCTGATCGTACTTTCGGCGTTGCGTTGCGTTGCGTTGCACGAGGGGTATGTATTGGCATTTTTTCATCTAGGTTGTAGACTTTTTAATAGTGATTTTTAACTGTTGTTGTTTGATATTAGTAATCCCTGCGACGCTGGCATTTGGTTCGGGCGCATGTTGCACCCGTATTTGGGAAATCGCCGGTCCTCTGCTGTTGCGTTTCTCTGTATTTGAGAAACGCGGGTGCCGTCTGCTTGAGTGATTGCCGCTGCCTGTATGTGATCTATTGAAGTAGGGGCTGTTGGATAGATGATGTGGCTCCCATTATCCGGTATGTATGTACAACCCACTCTCCAGCCCGCATAAAAGGGTATTAGTTTGGGTTGTAACTTTTTCTGTGTCCTAGGTATTTAAATCATCCTGTGAGCGTGCCTGCTTTTGTGCTCCCGGTGCTGCGCGGCCTATAGCAGGGACTACGGCATGGCTTGAAATTTCAACGCTGCTGTTTTGCTTCTATAAATTGTTAATCCAGTTGTTTCTCCTTAATATTGTATTATGTTGGCCTTTGTTGATTTTGTTTTGCTTTAATGCATGCTTTGCATGCAAGTTTTTTTGGTTAATTATTTGGTTTGCATTCAATTAGTTGTTTTGCATTTGTTTTCTTTGCAGTCAATTTATTTGATTGGCTGCATTTGTTAACTTGTTTTGTTTGAATGGATGTTTGGATGTAATTATTTTGTTTGCATTTAAGGTTGTTATAGTATTCATGTTTGTTTTGTAGTTAATCATTTGGTTTGGTATTTAATAATTTTTTTCCTTTGTTTTGTGGCAACAAGTCTGCGTTTTGGCGTTTGCTGTGCTTTAATTGTCTGTCTGATTTTCTTTCTTTTGTTGTATTTGGGGGGAGCAGGGGCTTGGAGAAGGCAGGCTGGCTGTTCCCGTGCAGAAATATCCCTCTTTTCCAAAGTGGTGTGGCTTTGCAGTGAATTTCCTTGGGTGTAAGTGTGGTCTTGTACACGTGTGGGTTTTCAGTAGTACGGGCTCTATTGAAGCCCGGTGTCTAGCCGCCTCCCTATTGCGAAGCTCCTGCTCTTCTGGCTTTTTGTTGTTTTGTATGATTTTCACGGCAGTTCTTGTATCTGCTGAGTATAGTTTTCCCTTTTTCCTTATTGAATAAGATTCATTTTAATTGAGAAATTGTTTAATAAAGATTTGTTATTTTTTATACAAGGCATTCACGTCTCTGGGTCATTTTGTGAGAGGGGGTGAACCTGTGGGTTTTCCCGGGTGTTAATTTCCCGGGTGGCGTAGTCATGATTGTGTGATTTAGTAGCAAAGTTTCAATGTTTAGTAATTCTTTTAACCCTTTGTAATCTTACATCGCCACTCGTCACACAGGCAAGCATCCTCCTCACAGAGTCTTTTATCGTCTTCCCCCCCCTTTTACAGCCAAAAACCTAACCTGTAAAACAAACTGGCCATAGTTAGTGATCTTTGTAGACTTAAAGCGTGTACAAAATAAAACAATCTCTATTTTGATTCATCCCATAGACAGAGCCCGAAATATGACAGCACCATATAATATATTAAGTGTCACTATTTTAAAGTCTGTAGGTCTTCATTTATAAACACTGTGCATGCACAAATATACACAAAAGACCAAAAATACTATTGCAGCATCCAGGTTTTCCCCTACTTACTGTATCTATAGCACTATATGTTACGTGGGTACTGATGACTCAATTTCCCATGACATTGCTACATACTAGCATTTATCACCACTGATATTTATAAACAAAAGGCAGAGACATTGCTAAACACTGAGAAATAAATAAATGGCCTATTCTGTTACACATCCCCACAACGCGGCTCAACCAATCAGAATCAAGGAACGGAACTATCTGTTTTATAATAACTGATTGATACTTGAACCAACCTTATTTTTTTTATTTTTTTTTCAGCAAAATGCTTATTTACACTAACTTGAGTCAAATTCTTTCTCAATAGTTCTGTTGTGTTCAAGTGAATTATTTCTTAGGTAGCAATATTTTTACTTAAGGATTTTTCAGTACTCTTTTCATCACTGCCAGTTAAACCAAAATTTGGTTTTAGCACATAAGTGGTTTTATAATTCTAAAAACTTGTGTGCATATAACATCTTTCTTGCATGTATGAACACTTTGTACGCCAAAAGCATACTTTACACAAGTATATTCCTGTGTTTACGTCCCTGAGGTTGAGTAAGGGATAATGTACAGAATAAAGTCTTATACAACAGCTTTGTGTCAGACTGCTTTGTTATCTTATGATCCATTACAGTGTACAAAACAATCGTTGCAAAATGGCAGCAGTGTTTGTATGATACAAGAGTGTGTCAGCAATACCAGGATGACATATTTAAATAATTGTACACATAATATTGAATTGAGTTTTAATATTTTATTTGCTAACAAAACGCAAAGCTTCCACCAAGAAAAAAACTGTTCTTAGCGAGCGTATAGCACTGACTTCTGTCATATGAGCCTGTGTTATTAGCTTTTACCAGTTGTTATCAGGGAATAACAATGTGGTGATTGACCAATCAGAATCAAGCATTCCACAGCGCCATGTAATAATGGTATATAATGTGTTTCATGTTTAATATCATGTTCTTGCCAAATTACCAATTTCTCCCGTAGCTCAACATCATCAGAAAGCCGACGTTCAAGCTCCTCTAGCATCAGCCTGTTCTTCAGAGGCAGAGCTATGTCCTCATGATACGCTTTGGTCAACTGCATTAGTAGGTTTTGGGTTACGGTGGTCTGATGCTGCAGTTCTCTGACATCCTCCGCCAATTTCCTCAGGTGCTGAAGAATCAACCTATGAAAATCTTAAACATCACATTGGACTTTGGAGTGAATAACAATATAAAAACCATTACAAAAACAGTTTTGAGAAATGAAATTCACTATTTTATGTTACAATTACCTTCAGATTGTCGACCAGCAGGGCCAAGTGATAGGGAGGATTGAGCTATATGGGGGACAGAAATTTGTTAAATTATTCATTTAATATTATTTATTAAAATTTATCTTTTTCAGGGGTGTCCAGTCTAGCTCCTGGAGGGCCACTGTACCACAAAGTTCAGATCCAACTTCAATCAAACACACTTGAAACAGCTAATCAAGGTCTTCAAAAAATTCATTGTCGCTCCAGGAGCAGGACTGGACTCCCCTGATCTAAGTTTTAAATACAAGAGCTGCACAATTGATCAAAATAAAATAAAAATTATGAAATGGCTAAGTGTAATTATCAAGTCATCAAAGGATGTTTTTAATTAAATGTATTGTCTGATGCACTGTTCATTTACATGTGTGCAGCTCATAATCTGAATAGCTCAGTTGACAATAAATGGTCCAACTCCATCTCTGCATATGCTGTCATTCTGAGTTCCTTACAGAAGTTGATTTATACTATTACACCTATCTTATTTACTGAAACATTAGGATGACAGTTCCAGTATTTCGTAACCGACGGTATGATTCAATCATTGTATAAAAGTTTGTGGACATCTCCTTATGGTTTCCTACCCCAGTGAAAGCAAATATTGATGTTATTTCACACAATCACTTTCTACAGACATTTAAAGACGTCCTTTTTAATCTGGTCTTGATGTACTTGCACTAAACCCAGACCTGAACCTAAGTGATTCTGCACTGCTCATTCAATTTTAATGGTAGTAGAATATAGCAAATATATCAAATAAAAAATTTTTAAAAAACTTTTCTCCTATTAATATGTTGTTAAATAAGAGATTACTCAATTTAAGTGTATTGATCATTTGGTAATAAAAACAATATTTTTATTTAATAAAAAAGATAAGTTTGTCCATGTCCCTTGAATGGTTGTCCACCCTGTCATATTGGGGAATCCGCCCCTTTAAGAAAAGGCCATCCCCTGTCTCTTCAGTGGCGGGAATTGCAATGGCTGAGGTGATAGCTGTCACAGTTTGTTGTAAGCTAATATTCTAATTGAAGCTCAAAATGTCTACCCTGTCAGCCACTTAGACTCGATAGAGTGGACATAAACATGACAGGGTGGACATAGCATTCATTTGTAGTAAATATTGCTAAAAACTAAAATGAATGGGGGGGGGGGGGGCATATATCAATTTGATTGAGGATGTAATTATATTATTTATTATTATTATATTATTTTTTATATAACCCTGTTTAGGAAGGAGACATAATACCTTTCAGAAAATATAATTTGCATCTTAATTTTGCAATGAAAACGTCTTTAAGCCTGAAAGATTAAAGCAGTTGTAAAAGCTTGAAGTTTGAAAATTTAGATAGATAGGCAAGATATATGTTGATAACATTTCTGGCATGATTAGCAATTTTCTAGCATGTTTGTAGCATGGTAAGCATGTTGTTAGCATGGTTAGCATATTAATTAGCATGTTTCTATCACAATTAACATGTTGCTAGCATGATTAGCATAAAGTTAGCATGTTGCTAGCATGATTAGCACATTACTAGCATGTTGTCAGCATGATCAGCAAGTAGCTTGTCAGTGATCTACGGCTCTGTGTATTAAATGCCGCTTCATCTGAAAGCAGGTGATGGAGATTTACCACTAATCACGGAACCGGCTTTACTGACGAGATGCGCACGATCATCGCGTTCGATATATCGCCCAGCCCTTATTCATAACATTTCAAACTTCAAAACATCAACATCACAACTTTCAAAACATCCATAGAACTGCAGCACAAGCCTGTTAATTTTCCATCTGTTTCACAGCTGCAAATATTTAGATCACCTCTCAAGAATAAAACAAAGGTATGTGAACAAAATGCAAGTTTTGGGCATTTGCAATCCATATTAAGCACAATATTTCAATCATAAACAGTGTGACAAAACATTGTAAAACACTTAAAGTGCCATATTAAAAGATCAAATTCAGCAATCACCATATTAATGACGCATAATTTACATAGAAAAAAATGTAGCCTATTAGTAGCTAATAGTGAATGTTGAAATGAACACACTCTAACAAGGAACGATACTTCTACAGTTTGCATTAATGCTACGAATGGACTCTTATTGTTAAATGTTACCATTTAATTTCAACAGTCATGCTTAAAGATGGCCATTTTTAAATATCTACACAAGGCCATAGCATTAAAATTACATACATATGGATATTGTATGTGTACTAACACACTTTATTTGCTTCTATTTTTTAACACTTGATGATTATCTAATCAAAAAAAAAAAAGGTTAGTCAGACACCAGGCAAAAGCACAGCGCTGCGTCTAGGAGAGCACAGAGATATCACACACACACACACACACACACCAGACGCTTTGCGTTCAAATCAAGTGGCGGTCTAAAACAATTTATTTTATCACCAAACGGACATAAGTTTGCTTCAAGAATGAACAATGTGGCATAAATGAGTTTGAAGTTCGGTGTTTAAAAAAACAGAGCAAGCAGAAAGAGAAAGCGCGATCTACTACAGCTCTCTATATGAAGCATACAGACTTTATTAGAGCCACAGAAAGGATTCTGCGGCAGGATTTTCTGTCGGCTGTATTTAAATGCGCGTCTGGAGTTTCCCGCTCTGTGCAGCGCGCAGTGTCACGTGTCAAAATAAACAACACGTGCTGTCAGTGATTTCCGCCTCTAGAGGCCGCTCTCGTACTGTATAATGCCAGCGGACCCTTCTCAGCCACTCCAGCAACGGTTGCAAACCGGAAAACTATCGGCATGGATGGCCCCCTGATGACATCATAATATGCAAATTGGCTGTGTATATTTACACCCCACATAGGTCATGCCCAACATTTTTCTCATTTACAGTAGATCTCTATCTTTAAGCCCTTTCAAGCCACAAGCTTTTGAAATCTTGATGTCAAAATCCAGCATTTTTACAAAAAAAAAAAAACAACAACTGGCGCCTAAAGGGACTCTAAAGAAAAGGACTCTGACAGCAAGATAATATAATTTCACTTACCTGGCCTATCACTTGAAGCATTTACATTTAGTAATTTATATCCAAAGTGACTTACAAATGAGGACAATAGAAGCAATCAAAACCAACAAAAGAGCAACAACATGAAAGTGCTATTACAAGTCTTGGTTAGCCTAACGCATTACACATAGAAAGGTTTTTTTTTTTTTTTAAGAAACAAGTAGGAATGGAATAGAAAAAGAAAGCTAGTGTTAGTTTTACAAGAAAAGCTAGCTGTTAGAGAATAAATATGCAATTGATAGAGGGTCAAATGTGTGTGTGTGTGTGTGTGTGTTTTTATAAAAATAAGACAGATCAAATAAAATTAGAACAGAGAATGCTAGAGTTAGAGGGTCAAATAAAGATGGAACAGCAACATGAAGCAACATACATCCCTTCTTAAAAGTCTGTGTTGTGCCATTTAATGAAGCTGACTGCTGTAGCCTATATCCAGTGTAGGCGTTACCCTTTATTTTTAATTTGTATATACACTGTTTGAATGACAGCTTGGTAAATCTGTTGGCGATCAAATATTCAATATCGGTACTCATCATAAGTAACTTTATCAGCAAGACGTTCAAACTAATATCACATAATTTACGTCTCTATAATGATTGGCTTATATACCAGAAGGGAGGTTTCTTTTCTCAACACTCCTCAGCGCTGAAAGTAAACACTCAATGCTGAGTGGCTTTTTATTTATTTTTTTTACCAACAGAGGCACAAGAGCTCAGCGCTCCCCCAGTAGCCCCTCACTGCAGAACAAAGATCCAGGGGCGGGGTTGGATCCACATCTAGGGGTGGAGATGGTAGGCTCAGGGTGGAGACGGGTAGGTTTAGGTCTATGTAAGGTGGGAGGATCTTGTGTTCTGTAGTGAGGACCATCTCGCCTCCCCCTCCCCTTCTCTATCACTTAGCGGTTGTATTTACTTTAGCATATTCGGCACATTCGCATTTCGCGATAGAAAAGCGGCACTTTCCAACTTCAGTAGCATCTAATAATATTACAGCTGTGAAATTATGAACAAAAAAATACACATTTTGAGACATGAACTGAAATTAATTGTGAATTTTATAAACATTAAATTGTCATCGTCCTCCCATTTTTCACCTCAAAATTTTGGAGAGGCTGTGCCTCCCTTGCCTCCCCTGACGAGCCGCAACTGGTACAACCATAGATATGTATAGGTAGATTCCCTATTATATAGATGGCGGACGCGTCTGCGTGCTTAGAGCGGTCGAATGGGGAATCTACCCATACATATCTATGGGTACAATAACGAGCAAGGATACGCAGAGAGAATGTGGGCAGCCACGCCACCGTTTTCAAAAGTCTCTGTTTTGGTCCGTTTGCACTGAAACGCAACCTCCTGAGTTTTCAAACTAAAACGGGGTCCGCAGCGTTTTCAAAAGTCTCTGTTTTCGATCTTGAAAATGCCGGAGTAGAGTAAACGATAGGCATAACCGTAGCAAAAGTTATGCGTTTTAAAACAAAAACGCAGTTAGTGTAAACGGGGCCTTAGTGTTATGTTAGAACAGGGCTGTGGGGCCTGTGTCCTGCAGAGTTTAGCTCCAGCCCTAATTAAACACACCTGAAGCAGCTAATCAAGCTCTTATCGGCACACTAGAGACTTCCATGCAGGTGTGTTGTGGCAAGTTGGAGCTAAACTCTCCAGGACCGAGTTTGGACAGCCGTGTTAGAATCATTATTATACTCTTATACCGTTTGTTCTTTAATATTTTGAATTGTATTTAGCTTTATTTTTTGTTTTCATTTAAATGTTAAGTTTTGAAATTTTGTTGTATGCATTTGTCATTTTTATTTAATTTCTTCATTTTTTAAATGTGTGTGTGTGTGTGTATAGTATTTATAAAGTTTTAGCTTTTAGTTTTGGATCCGTTTTAGTCGTTTTAATACTACAATTGATTGCTTCTATTGTCCTCATTTGTAAGTCGCTTTGGATAAAAGCATCTGCTAATTGACTAAATGAAATGCTGTTAGCATTATTAACAAGTTACTAGCATGTTGCTAGCATGTTGTCAACATGATTACCATGATAAGTATGTTACTAGCATGATTCTAGTTGCTAGGCTTGGTTAGTAAAATAGATAGATAAGAAATATTAGATATAATGGAAGCTAAAATAAGTTTGAATGGATTAGAAATAGTATATAGAGTGGCATTTTAATGGATTCGATGCACGACTACTTCCGCGTTTCGTGTCAGTTACTCCGCAACTTCCGGTGCTGCGGCGGAAGCAGTTTTTCTCTACCGTTTCAATGAGCGCTCTCAGCATGGCATTTTACACTCGCTGCTTGCAAGAACTTCCACGGATTACAGTGAACGATGTCAATCGAATTATAAGATTTAGCATCGGTCACTCCTTCGAGTAAAAAGGAGAAGGGCTTCAAACTGTATATTTCGACATATATCGACAACTTTGAAGGTACGTATTCTCAAGCTAACAAGCTAACGTTAGCTAGCTTCGTTTGTGACAGTGCATACTCTTGTTTACTTAACCTTTTAAGATCTTCTGTTTTATAATTTCGCTAATGATATTATGTTAATACGATCTGTATGACCCTTTAAAGCTATGTCATTTTTTCAGTCTCTGAAAAGGATCAGGTGACAGGAGAGATCAGCGTGAGGGCGACTTGTTTCAGATCTACGAGGAAGACAGAGAAGCCATAGTTTGAGAGTAGGGAGACAAAACTAGAGAAATAAAGGATGGATTTATTGTTCATATTTTAAAATGTTTAAATTTTCTAAACTTTTTTTTTAAATTAAATTTCTATTAATTTATACAGTAAGTTTAGAAATGCAGACATAAGTCTATTCAGTAAATAAAGTTAGCACTTTAAAAGAAAGATACAGATTTTGAAAGATTGTTATATATATAGATATATTTATTTACAGTATATAGATAAATAGATAGATATTTGTTTCATTTGGGGCCATCCATTTACTATGTCATGGTTTAATTATCTTTACAGATTACATTAAAGGACTCCAAACCTGTCATACTGTCCCAGTGTAGCTGTTCCTGTGTTGCTGGCACAGCACTGTGCAACCATATTGTTGCACTATTGTACCAGACTGCACATTACTCTCAGCTTGGCATCAGTGCAGTTCCTCCAGTTCGCAGCTGTACTGAAACTGAGCAGAGCTGGCACAAACCACGAACAATGGTAAGTTTAAGTGAATTTTCTAAACTTTTTAGAATAAATTATATTAAATGATTGCTTTCCTAACATCATTCCTGGAGGCACACAGACCTTGTTTTAAATTCAATTCATTGCTCTTTAAAAGACCTAAAACTTGTGTGTCAGATTAGTGAGATGTCCAAGACATGCACTGTTGGTGGGCCTCCAGGAACAAGTCTGGCAAACACTGGTTCATACTAAAGTGACTATTGGTATTCCTAGGGAGTCCGGCCAGGTCCTGTCAGTGGGATGGTGGTTATATCTGCACGACCTAAAGAAAGGAAACTCGCAGATGGCTTAAGGTGCACAGTGCAATCAGTTACTTACTTAATGTAGAAGTATAATATGGGATTGTTTAGGATTGTTTACTATATGGACAAAGAGAGAGTTCACAAAGTCATGGCATTTACTCGCTCTCATGTCATTCCAAACCCATATTACTTTTAACACAAAAACATATATTAGGCAGCATGACTGTTTCAGTCACTATTCACTTTCATTGCATCTTTTTTCTCCATACAATTAAAGAATGGTAACTGAGTCTATAAAAATGTGCAACTTATTTTTCATACTATTTTTATTATTTTTTACTAATTTTCATTTCAGGAGTACCTTGTATAAAGGTGTTTCCAGCGACTTGCCTGACCTCTCAGTCCTGCAAGTGGCAGAGGTGTATAAGGACTTTACCAGCACTACAGCCCCTTTAGTCACCACAATGGGGATGTCCAGTGATGATTGGATGGTGGATTCTGCTTTCGGTAAAGTTCAGGCTGGGAGTGTTCTGTCATACCAACAGCCAGCAGCAACAACACGCAACGTTACTCCCCATCAAGATGCCCCACCACCACCACCTCTGCCTCTAGATGGTTACAACCTTGACCCATCTGTGTGCTTATTTGTACATAGCAAACATGAACTACTGCACATGAAGTCACTGGCAGTAACTCTGGAAACGGCACACAAGATTCAGGATGCCACCAAAGACCAAAGTGCTTCGATGGATTGGCACTCCGTTAGAAAGCCACGAGTAACATCGTCCCGATTTGGAGAGGTTTGCCATGTACGGGGGCAGAGCTCTGCTGAACACTTGGCTGAAAGAATCCACAAGGGAACTCACCAGACAGCAGACATGAAGAGAGGCCTTGAACTGGAATCTGCAGCGGTGGAGGAATACTGTCTGTTGCGTGGAGTGAACTTCTACGCTTGTGGATTCTTAATTCACCCAGATGCACCTTGGCTTGGCTCCTCTCCTGATGGTATCGTTTACGACCCCACAGAGCACCAGGTTTTTGGCCTTTTGGAGATAAAGTGCCCAAATCTAAAGAGTTATGTTGACTGCCCTTACCTGAAGCTGCAGAATGGCACACCAGAGCTAAAACAACAGCATGCTTATTACTGGCAAGTGCCAGGTCAGATGCTGATCTCGGGATTGGACTGGTGTGATTTTGTTGTGTACGCACAGGATGACATGATGATACAGCGCATCTACAAAGACTGTAGAATGTTTAAAACTATTAGAGAGAGGGCTGACCATTTCTTTTTTTATTTCTACCTGCCAAGATCCTTAATGTAAAAGAAAAAAAAAAAGAAATTCAAGTTGATTTACATTGTAAAAAAGTTATTTACAAATTTTCAGAAACACTGCATCAAAGTTATTTATAAATAACTGATAGTGTTTCTGTAAACATGTAAATATATTTACATGTTTACAGAAATGCTGTATCAAAGTTATTTATTTACATATTTTCAGAAACACTATCAAAGTTATTTATATTTACGTTTACAGAAATGCTGTATCAAAGTTATTTATTTACACATTTTCAGAAACACTATCAAAGTTATTTATATTTACATGTTTACAGAAATGCTGTATCAAAGTTATTTATTTACAGACACATTATTAAAATTGTTTACATTTAATCAACATATTTATATTCTCTACAAATAAATTCAAATTGTTCCGTCCCCTACAGCAAGTGTCTTGTCTAGTCTTTAATCCTTTGCCCATGCTTTTACCAAGGGGCCGTTCTGGTAGTTCACAAGGAGGCAAACAACAGTGTATAGCTGGTTGATGCTCCCTGTGATGGAAAGAGGATGACTGTATCAAACAGCTTGTGTTGTTTCACCCTGCGGATGAGACGCTCAACATGGACCCTCAGTCGAGCAATGGATTGAGTTTCCTTTACCTCATCAGCCGACATCTGTTCTCTTTTTGACAGGTAAGCAGGTCTGTAGACTTTGCATGGCACACAGTCGTCCACGAGAAAACCTTTGTCGACCATAATAGCCATGTCAGGTTTCAGCAGAGACACAATCCCAGACTGCTTGAGAAGCTCCTTGTCACTGATGGATCCTGCATACAGGGATGACACAAAGGTGACTGCGCCATGTGGTGCCATGCCAATTAACCCCTTGAAGGTGCAGTGGGATTTATAAGAGGAGAACACTTCACTTTGAAGCAGGAGAGAGGATGGAGTTTGGCACCGCAGCTCTGTGCAGTCGATCACCACTTGTGTGTCTGGATAGTCCTGGAACTCCTTTGGCATGTGAGCCTTGACCACCTCCTTAGACATCCAGATGCGCACTGATCCAAGAACGGTATAAAGAAAATTTGCCCAGGTTGTTATAATTCGACTCACGGTGGACTGATGAATATCAAATCTGTGAGCCAGATCCCTTTGTGTCAGACCAACTGAGAGATGAACCATGAAGAGAAAAAACTCATCTATGGGCTGCAGGCATTGACCCTGTTAAAATAAATGTAAAACTTTTTATATGCGTGTTTATACATGGAGAAAGTAGCATTTGCAGCATTTAAATTTTGTTTTAATGTACTGTATAATATACAAAATTAGAAAGGAATGATAAATGAAAAAAATATATAATTACAGATGCATTGCCTGATGCTCCACCTTCACTCCTAGTTGTAGCTGCCCTTGCTCTGGTCACACGAACCATGTTGTGGGATGCAGGTTCAATGAGTCTCCAGAACGCCATCAAGTGATTGTACGTCACAAACCTACATAAGATGTGGGACATGTTTGAGATAATACACATCACAAAATGACCAACAGTTTTATCTTACTTTTAGATTGTATTGTAGCTTACTTGTATAGTATACAGGTTTACTGACATGTAAATAAAATATCTACATGGACATACTGTATTATGCAAAGACCAGAAAATTATAATACAGCATCCTAACAATGATATAATATTATTTATAAGTTTTAAATCTTACCTAGTGTAGAACCGTATGTCATCGTCTGATGCAGCAAATCTGCCCAAGCAAAATCTGTGACGGACAGACAGTTCTTCCACCTGTTTCCTCAGTTGTTCCACTTCCTTTCGGAGATCTTCAGTCTGATCTAAAGACAGATCGACAGCCGCAGGAACGGAAATGATCAATAATCATGCTCCTCATGCTGGAGGTCCACAGGCACAGGATCTTCGTTCAGTGGAGGAAACTTCTCTCCTCTGCCATGCCCGGTGCGCCTTGGTGCTGAAGTGGAGTAGTTGTTCCACTCAAACAAAGTGGGCACTGCACCTTTCTTCAGTAGCCGGCGTCCTGTGGGAGTCGATGGCTCGATCAAATCATCACTCTTGAAGTGACGACTGCAGACTCTTGTGTTAGGAGTGATATTAAAATCCTCACGTCGGATATAGTGAATCCATTTTTTACTTGTTTCCTTGTCCAAAGGGAAAGTATGGAAACTAACCACCGAATTAAACCTTGAGGATGTGTCACATAACGGGACACAGCAATACATAGACGTTGCACCTTCACGCCGAAGGCACCAAACTTCTTGAACTCATTAATAAAATGTTATATTTTAATATAATATACTAAAATGTTGTTACTACAGTTAATAAAATATATAATATAAAATAATTACTTGTAATCGCTAGATAATCGAAAATTTGACAGAAAGACCGCGCTATTACCACAGCTTGCTATCAGAGAACGCTAAACCGGAAGCTCGCCTACAACTGAGATTTTAGCGGAAACACGTAGGCGGTGGGCCGTGCATAGAGTCCATTGGTTTGCTTCACTAACGTTGAAACAATGTTGATTTCAGTTGGTAAACCTACATTATACAATAAACTTTTTCTGCTCCTTTTAGAAATCTCACATACTTCATAGATAAATTAGCCTGTATTATGTAATAATTTATTAATAATCTACTAAACACATCACATTCAGTCATAATTTCTTTATTATTTATACAAAACAGCTTGAAAACAGTTACAAATACATGATTAGCACAAACCATATAACATTTGCATTTACAATCAAATACACACAAAGAGGTATTAAGTAAATTATAGGCAAATTTAAATAGTGTCAAGTTACAAATAAAAAAATATCATGTTATTTTATACCTAACCCACAATTGTAATATCAGTCATACACAAAATTAATTTTTAATTGCTTTTTATACATGTAATATCACTCCATAATTACAGTTTCTTTAAAGTTGTGCAGCATTTGGGGGGTACTTTTTTAATTATTTGCATCAAAAATATTATATTTTGTATATTTTAATATAAAATGACAACATTTTATGTAAAATGTACATTTCTAATCTTCATTAATGTAAATAACATGTAAAATATGCCATCTGCTATTTAGTGGACGATTTCTGTCACATCATATAGGTCTATTTTAAACAAAAACAGACGTGAAAAAAGTGCTTTAAGTTTTTATCTAAATGTTGAAGCTGCTAAATTTTGCTTTTGCTAGTATATTAGTCTATTATCTCAATCATAGCAGTTTATGAAGTGACTCGCAGAATGTTTCAGCAGATTGACTCCTGTAATTGGGTGAATACGGTTGTCACTATTCCACTTGTGAATGGATTATACAGAGCGTGCATTATAGTCGATAGCCAGTCAATATTCGGATTATATATTTTTTTTCTAAGCACATTTTACTAATTCCAAACCACAAACATACACACAGGAGCATTTGAAAGAAGTCAATTTCAGCAGGTATCTAAAATGAGTCAATACTACTTTTACTACTTACTACTCACACTTTTAAAAACTCTGGATCTACACAAATCACGCAAATGATCTATTTTAGATTCAAAATTACAATTTTCACTTAAAGGTGATAAGTTTGCATCCCTGAATATTCAGTTGTTTATGTCCCTTTTTTATATTTGCATACAGTACATGTCTATTGTGTCTAGAATTATTGTAGCAAAACTGAGCACCTGCGACCGTGGAATTTGTATTTGTAGAGAATATTTCAGTAAAGTCATCAAGAAAATGTTTTAGGAATCGCAAACTTGTATTTTGTTTCTTTCTCTCTCAAACCAACAAAACCTTCTCAAAATCTTCACTGCAGGTGCATAAATCCTATTCTACAAATCACAAATTACAAAATTCACAGGCCGTTATACCAGATTTATGCAGGGCTATATTTCATTTTTCCAGAATTTAACTGTGGTATTTGTAGATAAGTTCATGTTGCAATGACCTGCCCATCTCAATTCAAGCAGCTTTAGCTTTGAGTCTTTAGCCATTTTCATCTTTTTCATCAACACCTGACCAATTAATGCTATCACTTACCTATTCTATTCAGTTCAATTCTATTCAGTTTGATCGAATTTCAAATTCTAATCAAGCGTGCAAGTGGAATCTCACATTCTGATATGTCATGTGAGATCTCACATAAAAGTTCAACTTTACAGTTGTGGTCAGAATTATTGGCACCCTTAGTTAATATGATCGAAGAAGTCTGTAAAAATAAATCTGTACTGTTTAAAATGCCACAGATCTGCCTGGAAGAGGATGTGTGTCTATATTGTCTATATGCAAGGTGAGGAGGATGGTTTGAGTGGCCAAAGACTCTCCAAAGATCTCTTGTCAGGTGAGCTCCAAACTCACCAAGCGTTATAGGAGAGACTCGGAGCTGTTATTGTGGCAAAAGGAGATTGCAAAAAGTACTGAATAAAAGGGTGCCATCAACTGCGGCCAATGTGTATTAGAGAAAAAAAAAATTACTCCTAATGAGCTTCCCCATCCACTTTTTGATCTTTTATTAAAAAGGATTGACAATGCAGATTTATTTTTACAGACTTTTGTTTATATTTACCAAGGGTGCCAATAGTTCTGACTATGACTGTATATATGCAAATGTGCAAAATTTGTTCATGACTTCACATTTTTGATTTGGGTGTGTGAATGTGTTTTGCCCCACATTCACATAAGTGAATTAATTTGTGATTTGTAGAATATGATTTGAATCTCAGAATTTGAAATGTAACTGTTGTGTTGTGTTTGTTAGAGAGAAAGAGTAAAAAAACATTTGGAACTACTAAATAAAACAACAACAAAAAAACCTTTTCTCTGTGACTGTACATTTACTACCTGTAATACACACGTGTGACTATTCTTTACACCTACACATTCCACTGTCACAGGTGCTCAGTTTTGCTATAATACCTTAGACAGGGGTACTCAACAGGTGGCCCGTCTGCATTAATTTTGTGGCCTGCGTCATGCTGAAGATTAATGTATTTTTATTACAGGTTGCGCTCAAAATATTAGGCAGTTTGATTTTTTTATAAATGAAATGTAACCTATACAATCACAGTAGTAAAAGCTGCTCGATCTCTAAGCGCTGTAACTAACCACGCGCGGTACGCCCCAAACAACTTAAAAGAGAAGCGTTGTCCAACAAAAGAGGACAACATGATTTTACTCCACAACATCAGTTGAGTGTTTGAAATAACTTCATTTTGTGAGCTGATGTGCGGTTTTTGTCACAGAACGAGGAAGATGATATATTCTATACGGTAGGGCTGGGAATCTTCAGGCGCTTCACGATCCGATCCGATCCGATTCTGGGAGTCACGATCCGATTCCAAAACGATTCTTGATCTACATTTTTTCCCCAATTAATCTTTACAACTTTACATCTTAACCAAAATTGCAGTTTCTATGCTTTTTGTTTATAGTTGGAATCTCTGTGTGTCAGTACTGCCATCTTAAAAATAAGGGTGTGAATCTTCACTGGTTTCACGATTCAATTCAATTACGATTATCATTATCAACTTAATATCACGATGCGTCACATTCTCAGTTTTCAATATTACTGCACACGGCTACATTTTCATATCAATTTTATTTTGTTCAAAATTTACTTTATTTTTTTTTTTTATTATTATATAAGCAGGCTACTTTCAAAAAAAATTACGGTAACACTTTCTTTGAAACCCATATTTATAATACATTATAAGGATATTCTTAAGGCATTATAATGAATGCATAATGCATTATAAAAAACCTTATAATATGTTATATTGTCTTATAAATAATCATAATAACAATTACAATACATTATAATGCTTATGCATTTGTGGTTATAACTTTTAAGATGAATGATTATTTATAACAATGAACACCATATTAAATCTACTTTTACATTTATAATGGACTATATATCTTGACATTATTTAAGATCTACGTAGTATCTTACTGCAGTACATCTTGTAAGTGGTTAGGTGTGGAGTTTTATTTGAGTGTTCCCTGTGAGGCTAATATTAATTTTAATGTGAGCTAATTAATAATTTCAACTGAAAAAAAAATGCAGTGTTTATTTGTTAGGTTACATTTTATTTTGATGGTCCCCTTAGTCTATTGACTATAAGCAGCTTTGCAACTACATGTCAACTAACTCTCATTAGAGTATTAGTAGGCTTAGGTTAAGGTTAGGGTCGGTAGAATGTTGATGTACTTGCAAAGTTACTTATAGTCAGTTTGTCTGTTGGGGAATCATCAAAAGAAAGTGTTAGCATATATTTAGCAGACATACTACTAATACTCTAATGACTGCTAGTTAATGCACAGATTTATTTCAATATAGCAGATGTTTTGTTCTGCTCTGAAAACATAACTGACTGTGTGTACATCAATTTCGTATAAAAATATTCGAAAATGCAAGTGAGTAGTTGTATCCTATACTGTCCATCAATAATGATTTATGACCATGATTTATGACCGGATTTATGACCACCCTGTCAGCGTTGATTGACAGGTTGTCATATGTCAAATGTATACATGGGTAGATTTCTGACCTGATTTATGGGTATATGACCCCTCTGTCACGTCACCGGGGGTCCTGTCAGCCCTGACTGACAAGACAGTAGGTTTTTGTAAATCAAAAGATCTAAACAGATGACATTTGTTGGATTTATGAGTGAATTTACGATATTTTTATCACTCACCTGGTGCCATGGGGTTTTTATGGCGTTCCTTCATGGTCTGTTTTTCACACCTAAAGACCCTGCCTACATCCTGAAATGCTGTTTTAAATAGTGTGGTTGGAATATAGTAATTTAAACACAGAAGGCATTCTGAACGTTCCTGCTACAATGGCTGCCGCTGCTCCAAAAACTCCTAAATCCGTTAGAAGAGGCCTTGCTGATATGAGAAAGGAGCTGACATTTGCACCAAGAAAAAAACAAGGAGTTAGTTTGACAAAGTTTCTTCATGACGATGTGAATATGATGACCACTGATTTCCCTATGTCTGGTGATCGTGTCGGTAGATATGTGTTTGACAAATTAATGCGCGTTGTGAAGCTCTACGCTACAGATATCGAAGATAATTTTACAACGCGGGAACCCTGTCTGATTTTCCCGGCAAAAGACTGGTGGTTATTCTACAACTACGTCTGGAGAGATTTGAATGACTGCGGTGATGATCCTTTATACATTGCAGAGTGGAACGGTATAGTTCCAGACACAAGATTTCGTGTGGTTGCTGATCACAGTAAAAAATTACCGGATGACTGTGTTTACATTTTCTGCTGCAACGACAAGACAAAGATCCGTGAGCGCGTGTGGCCTATTCCTGAAGCAGAACACTACATGCACTATGACATGAAGTTTTTGTTTCAGTGGAAAGATGTTCATATAATCGACAATGTTTTTACATGTATTGACAAGATGTTCAGATGGTGTGATATGTACGATCGCTACAGCTCTGTAAAGGTGAAATTGTTCCACCCTGAGCAGGGCGTTCCCGAGACCCCAAACCGTCTCTTATCTCCACCCACATATTACAGCCATTAAAAAAGTCTGCAGATCGGAACGCTCACTACATTCATTTCCACCATGTCTCAAGAAACCACGTCTGGCTGCTGCTATAGCAACACCCCTGAAACCCTGCCTGCAATGCCTGATGACAATGCTACACCTGTGGAGACCCTCCCACAAACCTCCAACAACGACTGGTTGGATAAATTCTGCATGGAGCTGGGGTATCAAGTCAAGTCAAGTCAAGTCACCTTTATTTATATAGCGCTTTTACAATACAGATTGTGTCAAAGCACTTAACAGTATCAAATTGGAGGATAGAGTGTCAGTAATGTATAATGATAAGATTAAACACTCAAATTTCAATTAAAGGCATTTCATTATTGAATTCAGAGATGTCATTGTCTAGCTCAGTTTAGTTTAAATAGTATCTGTGCAATCAAATCGGCGATAATCGCTAGAAATTAAGTGTCCCCAACTGAGCAAGCCAGAGGCGACAGCGGCAAGGAACCAAAACTCCTTCTGAGACAGAATGGAGAAAAAAAAAACCTTGGGAGAAACCAGGCTCAGTCGGGGGGCCAGTTCTCCTCTGACCAGACGAAACCCGCAGTTCAAAAGTTTATATTTCTATTTTAATTTTGTTGCAATTTCTAACAATAGTAGTATTATGTAGTTAGGTATTTTATTATGTTTTAGTTATTTTGTTATTTTGGTTGATATATCTGGGGATATAGCTCTGGGGGTCATCTGGGTGTCCTGGTCTCCGCTGACGATCAGGGCTGTAGACATCATCTCTTGGTGCTGATCCACCATCTGATCGGATACGGACTGAGAAACAGACTAGGAAAGAAACAGACAAATATTAGCGTAGATGCCATTCAACTTACGATGTAACGAGTACATCGTGTGTTATGGGGAGTGTTCCCGGTTCCGGTTGATCTAATTAATGCAGCCTAACAATCCTTTAACGGATTTGAATAATAGAAGCGTATTAATGTGTTATGTGTAAGCCAGGCTAAAGAGATGGGTCTTTAATCTAGATTTAAACTGACAGAGTGTGTCTGCCTCCCGAACAGTGTTAGGTAGACTGTTCCAGAGTTTGGGTGCTAAGTAGGAATAGGATCTGCCGCCCGCAGTCGATTTTGATATTCTAGGTATTATCAAACGGCCAGAGTTTTGAGAACGCAGCGGACGTGGAGGACTATAATGCGATAAGAGCTCGCTCAAGTACTGAGGAGCTAAACCATTCAGGGCTTTATAAGTAATTAACAAGATTTTAAAATCTATCCGATGCTTGATAGGGAGCCAGTGCAGTGTTGACAGAACCGGGCTAATATGGTCATATTTCCTGGTTCTAGTAAGGACTCTAGCTGCTGCATTTTGGACTAACTGTAGTTTGTTGATCAAGCGTGCAGAACAACCACCCAATAAAGCATTACAATAGTCTAACCTTGAGGTCATAAACGCATGAATTAACATTTCTGCATTTGACGTTGAGAGCATTGGTCGCAATTTAGATATGCTTTTGAGATGAAAAAATGCAGTTTTACAGATGCTAGAAACATGGCTTTCAAATGACAGATTGCTATCGAACAGCACACCTAGGTTCCTGACTGATGAAGAAGAATTGACAGAGCAGCCGTCAAGTGTTAGATAATGTTCTAGGTTATTACATGTGGGGTTTTTAGGTCCGATAATTAACACCTCTGTTTTTCAGAATTTAGCAGTAAAAATTACTCGTCATCCAGTTTTTATATCGACTATGCATTCCGTTAGTTTCTCAATTTGGTGTGTTTCACCGGGCGAAGAAATATAGAGCTGAGTATCATCAGCATAACAGTGAAAGCTAACACCATGTCTCCTGATAATATCTCCCAAGGGTAACATATAGAGCGTGAAAAGTAACGGCCCTAGTACTGAGCCTTGAGGTACTCCATACTGCACTTGTGATCGATATGATACCTCTTCATTCACTGCTACGAACTGATGGCGGTCAGATAAGTACGATTTGAACCATGCTAAGGCGCTTCCACTAATGCCAACAAAGTTTTCTAGTCTATTCAAAAGAATGTTGTGGTTGATAGTGTCGAACGCAGCGCTAAGATCCAGTAGAACTAATAAAGAGATACAACCACGATCAGATGATAGAAGCAGGTCATTTGTAACTCTAATGAGAGCAGTCTCAGTACTATGATACGATCTAAATCCTGACTGGAATTCCTCACAGATATCATTTTTCTCTAGTATCACAACCTGACCTTTCTTGCAACGCCATACGGCAGTAACGGTGCGATAGCTGGAGCTGCGGCCTGTGCCGGCCTTGATGACACCGATGGATGTATCCGTACTGACGCATTCAAAATCATAAAAGCAACTATTGTGGTCATACTGGAGCATCTTATCAACAAAAAGCTTAAGGAACTCTGCCTTGGTTGTGCCGTGGATCATCCTAGTCAGCTTAGACACTCATGTTTGTTTGAACCCAGCGCCTATTTCTTTGACGCATACTTTGAGGAACTATCACGTAATCTGGTAAAACCTGAGCTTAAACACATCATAGCTCAAGCACTGAACCGATTCGGTTTAAGGATTAATCCACACAGAATCCAGGGTTCGGTGGATGCTATATTGTGTGAGCTACGTGACGAGGTTTACATTGTGGAGAAGCTTCGTGAGGTCAGAGAAAAAGTTGTGGATGTTACCAGTGAACAGATTGTCTATGACGCAGTGGACAGCTGGAAGGGCAACACACACACTGGACAAGTATAACATTACCATGGGGAACGGATGGTGTGTTAATGTTCTGACAAAATGTATATTTAGACAACGTATTAGATGTGAAATGACCAACTTACTGTACAAGATCATTGATGACAATCCTGATGTGTCCTTAGCAGTAAAAGGATGCGCTGTTGATGCCAAACGTTTTACAAACCTCAAGAAACAAATGGCTGTTGTAAGAGCCATGTCAAATGACTGGACTGATGTTATGCGTATGTGTATTAACTCCAGTGAGACGACTTCTGTAACTATCATAAAAATACTAGACCTGATGACTGAATGTGGTAGTAACATTAGAATTGCAGACATTTTATGTATGTGTACATACGTAACAGACCTGTGTACGGCATTGATGTCAAGAAATGATCAGACTAATGTTTGTGAGATTATTGAAACTCTGATTGACTATGTGATAGAGAAAAAAATTGTAATGTGTGTGAAGTTTCTTCAGTACATTGATGATGTTTGAAAACTGCTCTTTTCTTCCTGAAATGCTTTTTTGATAAATAAAAAACAATTCACTTTAACCCCCGGTGTTATTCTTTTCTAGACTCCGAAGTGACAATATGTCCGAGCAGGCACTCAAAAAAATTTACTATACCCCTTCTAACCCAGGGGCTCTAGGAGGTAAAAAACGATTAAAAGATGCCGTTTTAAAGGAAACAGGTGTTCGCTTAAGCGATAAACAGATTTCAGACTGGCTAGCTGGCGAGGACGCATACACACTACACAGGACAGCGCCGCTAAAATACAAAAGGAACAGAGTTTTTGTCTATGGTATTGACATGCAGTTCCAGGCAGATCTGGTTGATATGTCAGCATATGCTAAGGAAAACGATAACAACCACTTTCTGTTGACATGCATAGATCTCTTCAGTAAATATGCATGGACACGTGTGTTAAAAAACAAGAGTGGGGTGGAGGTGGCTAAGGCTTTTGAATCCATATTGAAAGAGGGCAGAGTACCACAGAAATTACAAACCGATAAAGGAAAAGAGTTTTTTAACAAGCATTTCCAAAACATAACAAAAAAGCACAATAATATCTTACATTTTGCTACAGACACAGACTTAAAAGCTAGCATTATAGAACGCTTCCACCGCACCTACAAAGCTAAAATGTTTAGGTATTTAACAGCTACAAACTCCAGACGGTACGTCGACATACTTCAAGATCTCGCGGATGGATACAATGCGAGCTATCATAGAAGCATCAAGATGAGACCGATTGATGTTTGCAAAGAAAACGTATCTACGGTGCTACATAACCTATACGGAGCTAGGGGTACACACAGCGTCAACGTTATTTTTAAGTATAAGGTTGGTGACACAGTTAGAATCTCTAAAGTTAGGGGTCCGTTTGCAAAAGGGTATGAGAAAAACTACACAGAAGAATTTTTCACAGTAAAAACATGTATCCCACGAGATCCTCCTGTCTATAGACTCCGTGATTATGATGGAGATGTTATCGATGGGGTTTTTTACGAGGCTGAATTGCAAAAAATATCAGTGAGTAAGAACAAAACGTTTAAAATAGAAAAAATTCTGGACAGGAGACGAGAAGGTCGATCAACAAAGGTTCTGGTTCAGTGGCTAGGATGGCCTTCAAAATTCAACACATGGCTGAATGAGAAAGACGTGGTAGATGTGCAGAGGCCATAAAATGAAAGCACGCATAGGTGTGTACGCATTAATTTAAAAAAACAACCATGTCTGAGGGTGGATTTTACCTGACGCTCCCATGCAACGCATCGTTAGCCGTTTATCCAGAAAATATTATTTCTAGTTATAGAACCATGCTGGCAAGAACTATAAACCTAAAAGGTGAATGGGAGGTAGGATTGATTGAATTTGAATATCCAAAATCATGGTACACATTTCCAGAGGAAGATGGAGCGTATATTGTTAAAAGGGCTCAAAACACACCAGAAGATGATGATGGACATAATCGCTGAACATTATGCTGTTGGCGAAGGGATTAAGATTCACATCAACAATGGAAGTCGAACCATATCAAAGCTATGCAACACATTAAAGACTGGTTATTATGAGGATGTTCTTTTTCTGATTAGAGAAATAAACACAACTTTACCTCCTGGGACGACCCTCGGATATGATCATGTAAAAAACAGAGTCTTTCTAAAGGCCCCTCCAAAGATGTCACTGACGTTTTATGGGAAGTTAGCTGTTATATTAGGGTTAAACCCCGGCGTAGCTATAGAATCTCCAGACCAAGCTAATGAAGTCTATGGTGGTGGGATCACAACTGTGACGTATGCCCCACATCAGGCGGACATAAATGGGGGTTTCTACAGTTTGTATATATACACAGATATCATAGAATATCAATCAGTTGGTGATGCGCACGTCCCGCTACTGAGATGTGTACATATAGATGCAGAGAATAATAAGATTGTCAGTGTTAGATACGATAAGGCACATTACGTACCGGTCAATAAAACAACCATTACAGATATAACCGTAGAGGTAAAAGACGATCAGAATCAAAACGTGCGTTTCACTTACGGGAAGGTGAGTGCTAAGTTACACTTCAGACCTGTGAAACAAGGTGTTTTTTAAAAATAAAATAATGCCGTATTCCAACACTTACAAAATGGATCCTGAGCGATACATAGCCTATTATCAAAATCAGGCCGGTAATGGTCTACCCGGTTATGCTGGGGGCAGCGTTATGTACGGGTCCGGTTTGGGTGGTTTATTCCGTGGTCTCTTTCGAATGGCCGTACCGCTACTAAAACGTGGATTCAGCATCGCTAGGCCTCATCTTAAATCAGCTGCAAAAAACATACTAAGTGATGTTAGCCATACATTAACACACTCCTTTAACAACAATAACACTCAAGACGGTTCAGGACTAATGGTGATGTCTCGCAAAAGAATGTCTAGGCCTCCAGGAACCAGGAGGAGTGGTCAAACGCAGAAGAAAAGAAAACGTACACCTAAGAAGACCTCAGTCATAAAACGCAAGCGCAAGGAGACAGCAAAACGTGTTACAACAGCAAAGTCAAAGAGATCTGTCAAAACAATATTCTAGATCATGGCTTTACTACACAACATGTCGGAAGAATGTATTAAATCAGAACTCGACCTGTTCACAGTGCCTCTGACACAAACTGCTATTGAAAAAAATACCTATATAGAGGTGCCACCATTATCAGCGATTTCAGACACAGCACCTTTGGAGTTTTTTATTGCCGGGACCGGCGAGGATTATATTGATCTGAACAATACATTGTTATTTTTGAGGGTCAAAATCACTAACCCCGATGGTACCGATATTGCCGACGGGGCCCCAGTGGGGCTTATCAACTATGCAGGAGCAACAATATTTTCACAAGTTGATGTGTCGTTGGGGGATCGTTTGATATCACAGAGCACAAACACACATGCTTATCGCTGTCTTATCGAGTGTCTTCTTAATTATGATAAACATACCCTGGAAACACTTTTCTCCGCCGGATTGTTCTATAAAGATACAGCAGGGCACATGGATGCAGCAGATCCAGCTGGTGGCAACCACGGTCTAACCAAGAGAGCTGCTTTTACCAATGCCAGTAACGTTGTCGAGCTACTCGCACCCGTGCACAGTGATATCTTCTTTCAAGAAAAACTCATGCTTTGTGGCATTGACATTAAAATACGCATGACAAGAGGTAAAGACGAATTCTGTTTGATGAGGAGCGGGGGTGTTTCCTATAAGCTAAACATTATGTCAGCCTCACTATTTGTGAAAAAAGTGAGTGTCTCACCAGCCGTGAGATTGGGGCACGCACAAGCACTGCTGTCAACCACAGCCAAATATCCGATTGATCGTGTGTGTGTGAAAAACTTTTCAATTCCTTCGGGGTCACGAGTCTGTAATCAAGAAAACTTATTCTTAGGAACTCTACCAAAATCTATTGTTCTAGCCATGGTTGATAATGATGCCTTTACAGGATCCTATAATAAAAACCCGTTCGCGTTTAAAAATTACGATTTAGAATTTTTATCTATTTATCTGGACGGACAACAATTCCCTGCAAAACCTCTGCAGCCTGATTACGGGGGTGGTTCTGCAGTGCGTGAATTCTACCAATTAGCGCTGGCTTCTGGAAAACATCTCAAAAACCAAGCTCTATCTATTGACAGAGAGGACTTTTTGCATGGTTACACCCTCTATGCGTTCAATCTTATGCCAGACGAAGGTTGCGGACAGCACGTATCGCTTATCAAATCTGGGGAATATTAGACTCGAAGCACGCTTCAGACAGCCTCTACCCCATACAATTAACCTTATCGTCTATTCTATTTTTGACTGCGTCATTGAAGTGTCGAACCGACGTCAGATCTTGGTTGATTACTATTAATAAAATAATAATGAACACGGTCCAGCTCACGTCAATCATGGATAAGATTTCATGCAACACCCATTTCCTCGGTGTGCTCCCTTGCGACTATTTACCTCAAACACCTTTAAGAAAATTGCCATCATCAGTTATTTTTAATACACATGCTTCAAATATGCCTGGCCAACATTGGCTTGCCATTTACATAAACAAGGAAGGCGTAGGATATTTCTTTGACAGCTTTGGAAATAAACACGATGACATCCGTTTTCCACCAATAATCAACGCTTTTCTAAAACTAAATTGTAGAGTGGTACAATATTCCACAGTGCAAGTCCAGGATTTTTCATCAGACACTTGTGGCCAACATTGTGTGTTTTTTCTTTATCACATGGCAAAGGACCGTGATTATGATTATGTGTTGAAGCTATATAGTGATGATTTTATAAAAAATGACAAACGTGTGTCTGTTTTTGTAAAAAAACTAAAACGATCTCAATGTAATGAAAATGTTTTTAAGTGTGTTCAATGTGTGCAGACGGGTGAAATGTTTATGTCTTATGTTTAATATTTCTCAATAAAAACAAAATAAAAATAAAATTTATTTTATGACTTTATTATACACAACACATATGGCATTACATACAACGTTGTTAATAACAAGGTCAATAACTCAGTCAAAATAAAAAATAATGAGAACATGAGAACACTTTGTAAAGAAATTAGAGATTAAAAACTTAACCACTTGCTCTGGTCAAGAGTGGGTGATTTGAATATCCCATCTTCAGGATATTTAGATTGTTTTGTTGGGGTACTTGGGTCTACTCTCTGTTTTTTACTTTTTTTAGAAGATTTGGTTATTGGAGGTGTTGATTTAATTTTAAAAGAGTTAATCGTATGTCTAACATAGTGATTTGGGACCATTGAATACGGCATGTTTAATGTGGCAAACGCCTCCAGAAACTCACTCCATCCAATAGGCCTCCGGTCATCAAGAATCTTTTGCGGTGCCATGACACTTTTAACTAAATCCAGCATGTGTGAACCGGGGACAGCTCTGCCTTTAAACACAAACTCACCCGAATCGGTCCAAGAAGCGATGTCTTTGGATTTAGACATTTTATCCAAAACGTAGCGAACGTTTTTTGCATTCCTCTGTGGAACATTCTTCAAAACATCATCCACAACAACATCTAAAGCATCTTGGATGCTCACACCCGTAGTCGTCGCTGGTTCTTCTTTATCAGCATGGTTGGATGATGGAAGCGTCAATGTTAATGTGTTTGTCTCCCTGTCCGCTAGTTTAGCTAATGTTAAAAATCTCTGCAACACAGATGTGTACATCTTTGCCTTTTCATGCGGCTCCAGATCACCCCTGTGCAGTATATCTCTAATGGTCGTATCAAGATCATTCTCTGCAACCTGGTGTATAGACTCACGTGGGGTACCAGTCTTTAGCTTATCCAGCTGTCTCTGCGAAACCAGGTACATTCTTTCAGTGTGTTCCAGCCCCGCCATTATTTATTAGATGCAATCAAACTGGTTATAAAAGGGACAGCCACGCTTAAAAGAGGGAGAAGGAACCCACCCTGTTGGTTAATCAACCGTCTCTTTCTTCTGACTCCAACTTTTTTATCAGCAACAAATTTGATTTCAGTTTTTCTTCTTTTCAGTTTCTGGTGTTGCTGATGAGTGAGTGGGATATTACCACGGAGAACATTAAGAGCTAATTCACACAAACATAAAACGAACTCGTCTGTGGCAGCCTGTAAAATAACACGTCGTTGTTTTGGCGTTGCTTTTAATAACAGCTTTAAAAGAGAGTGGTTTCTTAAAAGTCTCGCAGACATCTTTTTCCCCCGAACCAGCAAAAAAAAAACAGTCACTTTCTTTTTTTTTTCTGGAGGTATACAACCGGGTGTTGTGAAAGTAGTGCAGTTCTGAGACGATACTGTTCAGGGGTCTTTGCTTTATAATCAATCAAAAGGTACCCGTATGGGGGATGGGTCGCATCTTCATAGCTTTCCATAAAAAATTTTGTATTTTTTGGGTACATTTGCTGGGCTAGAATACCTGCTTGGGCTGAGTCTCTTGAATTCTTGAAGAGAACGAGATAATTTGTGTTCAAACTAATCGTTCTGCTGGATTTACCTTGAAAAAATAAATTCTGTAGAATGTAGATAACATTTAAATTTTTATGATGTACATAGACTGTGAAAAGTCTCTCGATCTCCTTGTTACTGGATGCTTCACGCATTAAAATCATCAATTAAAACCAGATTTGTTTTATTGACTGGAAACAAAACATCATCATCCAGAGTTTGTGGGATTCCATCAATAAATTTAATATTATTATTATACAACTTCAACAAATCATCATACAAAGGTTGCCATACAGAATAAATGAAAACAATATTGTCAATTTTTTTAGAAATCAGCTTTCCAGCATTTTGCAACAGCATTTTTACAAAAAATGTTTGCCACTATTACTTGGCCCAGATATAACCATGGAAAATGGACATTGAAATCTATTGTCAAACCCCTCTGTGTCTCGTACACCTCCACCAAAAACGTTGTCAGAACCCATACGGAATCGTGGTAAAGTCAGGGAGCAAAACCCGTTTGTCATACACAACATCTTATGGTACAGTTTGAACGAGTTCGTCCTGCCTCCGTACAACGCTTCGCGAGGTTTCAATCTCTCTGGATGTTTGTAGGTGGACATAAACGCAATCACGTCAGCATCCGATTGTTTAGCACGGTTCCAGTGACACTCTGACATACATTCTGTTTGTAAACTGTACGCATTCTGCAAAATTTCAATCTTGTCATCAAACTGTCTTTTGAGAAGACCGTAAGGCACTTTTAATAACGGGTTTAAATCATTCGGGTCGTAACAATGCTCGCAGCCATGGAAAAAACAACCTGAAAATTCTAACGCTTTTTTAACGGTGCCATCGATATAAAAACCATCCACATAATACTTACCGAATGACACCTCACCGTGATTTAGTGCGTGTTGAACATCTACGCCGCGTGATTTTCCGATATATTCAAGCCATTCAATTGAGATGTTTGAATATGTTTTGTTCTGTCTGATGTACGCGTTGTTGCGTGTCAATGCTATTGTGTCTTTTGGGAGGTAGTGCGTTTTATAGATGGCCATACAAGTGGATGCCAGAGTGGTGTAATTAAACGGATCCAGTCCTGCACACAGAATGAATTCATCACGGTACTTCAGGCATACCTCCTTTAGCAGCATGACATCATTTTTTCCATACATAGCGAGTTCTTTTTTAAAATCAAACACTTTGTCGGAGACAGTACTGTACCACTCATCAAACTCTGTTCTATCTTTGTTTGACATAGAAGCATATCCGTAAAAATCTCTGGCAGGGTATGGTCCTACATACGATTCATTTTCGACGCGGTTGAATTTATGTGGGAAATATCCCTTCTCAGCATTGGTCAGATTAAATGCAGCAGGCGTGTTGGCTAGGCGCATGGGAATAAAACTGTAACTATCGATAAACCTC
Source organism: Onychostoma macrolepis (assembly GCF_012432095.1). Taxonomy (NCBI): domain Eukaryota; kingdom Metazoa; phylum Chordata; class Actinopteri; order Cypriniformes; family Cyprinidae; genus Onychostoma; species Onychostoma macrolepis. The sequence continues at coordinate 2,528,479 of NC_081158.1, read as the reverse complement.
TGCTTGAATGCATCGTCGTACATTAAGATTAGACGACAGCCTTGCATTGTAATTTTAGGGGCAATCCCCATCTTAGTGAAGTATTCCAAAAGAATGAAATTGTCAAATCCGGACGCATTATGTGCAATCCATGTGAAATTACGATAACGAGGCCGTCTGAACTTCTTAATGAGTCGATTCACACAATCAGAACCTTCGGCTACGAATTCTTCACCATCAAATGTGATCGCGCATACAAAATTAGCGACATGTCTCCCGTTTTCATAACGAGTTTCAAAATCATAAAAAATATAACGCTCGGACGGTTTCTCCGCCTTAACCGGCTGGATAAAACACTGATGCATACCATCGGTAACCAAACTCTCACCACACTGGGGACACCTATCTGCTGGACATCTGTGTGGTTTGGGGGTGGTACCGCTGACGTGGTAACGTCTATTACATTTACAACAATATTTGGTAACATCACATTGTGCAAATTGCTGACCTGGAGGTGGCTTTTTATGCATCTCAAAACAATAGTCTGATCTGCAGTAACGTAGACAATCCGCACAATGTTTTGTTTTTTTGGGGTAAAGATGACATTCAGATACATTACAAACATCACAGGTGTATCGGCATCTGTGATCTCTCCTGTTGGTAAAGCCTCTGTAACAATACTCGCACACGTATGGTGCGCCAATAAAGGCTCGTAGATTTTTAATCATAAAATAATGGTTGTCGTGTAGGTACAAAAACACTGTTTTAAGGTGCGGCACGTCTGTGTTTGTATATTTTTCCAACACCCCGGCATTCGTTCTATAGAATACCACTATTTTAATATTCAACATACGTTCAAACTGTGCAATATCATTAAGTGATATCATATGTTGATCTGTGTATCCACCAGCCTTCTGCAGTGCTGATGCTACAGACTCTAGCTCTGTGTGTGGTTTCTGAGGGTTTAGAAAGTGTGCCATGCAGATTGCAAAACAAAGATTGTTTTCCTCTGTGATGTTTAAGGGCATGAACAGATTAAGTCTGTTTCTAGCAATCACTTCATCATGGGCGAGCGTTTGTATTTTTCGACGAGCACCACCGTGTTTACTTCTTGCTATAGACACTCTTAAATTTAAACTCTCATCAAACTGCACATCAGAGTTGCTCTGCATGATTTTTTCAAGATCGTTGATAAAGAGATCGACGCTGTAATCATCTTTAGCTGACAAGAGTGTGTTAACATCTGATGTCAGGCTAGCGCCCCTCAGGTTGATGTTAATTAAACTACCATCTCCACCTAATAATCTGGAAAACGCCACTATTTCAGAAAATATGTCATGTAAAAACACTGTGTAGTCTGCTAGATCTGTAGAAGATATTTCCCTGAGATTTATAATTCTATGGATTTCCAATCCATTGAACCGGGCTCTGGGTATTATTGTGTATCCAGCCACATTACCACCTTCTCTTACAAGTGATTCTATTTCATTATGTGTGAGGCCCATACTTGGGTCGGTAAGGTCGAGTGTGTGATGTGACAGGATACCTACCCCCTCCCCGGACTGTTGCGAATTTACAAATCGTTCGAAAATGGGGTATAGACGCGTTTCTGCAACCTCTCCGGACTGTTGAGAATTTACAGAGTGTTCAAAGTCTAAAAATGGTTCTGGAGGAGAATCTGGCACCTCCCCCGGCTGTTGTGAATTTACAAATTGTTCAAAGTCGAAAAATGGTTCTGGAGGAGAATCTGATGTCTCACATGTCTGTTCAAAATTAAAAATTGGTTCTGGAGGGGGTTCCGACCTTGATCGCACTTCGTTTATTAATTTTAACAATCTAGCGGATTTGTTTTTTTTCATCTCATCAACAGTCTGAATGAGCCGGAGCAGATTTTCTGTAGTGTTTTGTTGAGGTTGGAAATTGCCATGATCATCCCTACTACATCTTAACGGAGGACCCTGTTCATCGTCACATAACTCCCGACGACGTTTTGCAGCCATTTTTAACCCTAATTTATTTCAAAACATTCACAGCATAAAACCCTCAATGAAAGTGATGAATTGGACAGCAGAAAAAATCTAATCATAAAACCACACTTGCGACTAAAACAATACACGCTTAGGAAAAAAATGGGTAAAGAAAATTGGACTCACCAATATCTCTACTTAAACAGGTCCAGAAGTTCATTTAAAAGAGTCACAATCATTTCCTGATTGTGGGCTGTTTGTTCATGCCCGCCATCATGCCGTTTTTGCAACGCAGTTGTTTGTTTAAGGATGATCCCATGTTTCTGTAGCGTTGTTGTCACAGTCTGATTAAAACGTGCCTGCTCCTCCCGGGCCCTCTGGTGGTCATCTATAATTCTTTTTTGGTTCTTGACAACAGTGTTCAGAAGGTTCAGAATGTCCTTGTTTGCATCATTCTGCAGTTGGTTCTTGTATTCCTCCTGGTTCGAAGGGAGCGTGTCTGCACCCCCGTCTGAATCTGCAGCGTTTTCAACGGCCTGGGGTTGTTGATTTAAGGCCTCCTCACGATCCACATTAGACACGTTGTTCATATCACAGTCGTCCCATGCTTGAACAAAATGTTCGTTCCAGATTACTGTGTCTTCTGATGGGTGCACAATAATAATAATAATAATTATTATTATTATTCTTACAATAATAATAATAATGATATTTTCATTTTGAGTCCTCTGTACTCACCAGTTGATTGTCTTGGACGTTTTCGCTCAGCGTTGTTAGGTATCACACTATGGTTGCGGGGTCTTGCAGTCTTTTGTGCCCGAGCTTGAACCGGCGCTGGATGATGCTTCTTGCCTCCTAACACCCACACCAGAACCACCATTAGCAAATGATTGCGGCTGTGGCAGTGGTACGGCGTTAGCAAAACTCCTCGCACGACCTAGAGTCAAAGAATATGAATAATATATTATTATTTTAAGGCTAGAATAATATATTATTATTTTAAGGCTACGGTACAGATATATTATAGCTAATGTCTGTAATTAATACATACCCTGCAGTGTCCTATTAGTAGATCGATGCACCGGAGCATGAACCTGCGCTGTCACAAGCAGATTCCGTCCTAACTGTTGCCCCTCTCCAGCCCTGTTTGTTGCGTCACGTGGGTAACGGTTGACAAGCCGTCTTAAACACGCTAGAACAAACACAAAAAGTTATTTTTTTAATTCTTTTTTTTCACAACGTAATAAACTTTTATAAATCTAGACGCTGATTAAAAAACACACAGAGTGACCCTCTGTTTTCAGTTTGACTCTCTCGCTTCAGATAGAGTGCTAATCTGACGGTCCTCCCCTGTTTGTGTGAATAACGCAACGGAAACATCCATAAACACAACACAACACAACACTTAATTTCCGTGGTTTACAAACCCTTAAACACTCTGGTGCAAGTACGATTTCTTTAGTTTTATGACATAATAGAAATTATTAATAAACTTACCGTGCGGTGGCGCGTTGTCAGGCCTAATCTCACTCGCCTCAGACGCGGTGCTGGGCTGCCGAGGTACCGCTGTCGGCGAGAATAATAAGAGTAAGAAACGATCATAAACACATATACACCATTGTATATATATATATATATATATATATATATTTTTTTTTTCTTTCAAATAAATAAATAAAGATATAGAATAGATGAATCATACCGCCTGTATTCAGTGCTATGATCTCATTCACAATTGTCTCATAACCGTCGTCGTTCTGCATACAGAACATCACATTGCCTGTTAAGTAACGTAAGGAACTCGTACCATGATCACAAATAAACAAATTTGATTTAAACAACGAATGTTAATTAAAAATAGACTTACCATTAGGAGAGCCAGACATTTTCCCCTCAAAAATGTTGTCCTGATTTAAGTCGTAGAAACAGTTTAGCTGATGAAGAAAGCGTCAGGCCTGTGATGGTGTTTTGGAATAGCGTTGATGCAAAAACAGACTCGCGTAGCATTTTGTATACACGGCGAACTGCACCCGCGAAAAAGGGGCGTGTCATGTGTAACCATACCCCCCCACTTCTTAACATTAATGATTAATTTTATTCATTTCAGATAACATTAAATTATTAAATTAAATCATCTTTCTAGGCTAGGAACAAATTGGTGTCTAGACAATAACATATGGCATACAGATCAAGCAAACTTTGATCCTCTTAAGGTGTCAGTACACACCCATTACTCAGTCATTTTTTCCAGAACCAGGAAGATCGCCCACGTCTAGACGTTAACATATAAATACAGATCAAACAAACATAAGGTGGCAATACACATCCTTTGCTCAGCCAATTTTCCACAATCAAGAAGACCCCCAACACCTCAAGGCTGTCCCATTAGCTACAGGCCATGAAGGAACGCCATAAAAACCCCATGGCACCAGGTGAGTGATAAAAATATCGTAAATTCACTCATAAATCCAACAAATGTCATCTGTTTAGATCTTTTGATTTACAAACCCCTACTGTCTTGTCAGTCAGGGCTGACAGGACCCCCGGTGACGTGACAGAGGGGTCATATACCCATAAATCAGGTCAGAAATCTACCCATGTATACATTTGACATAGGACAACCTGTCGATCAACGCTGACAGGGTGGTCATAAATCCGGTCATAAATCATGGTTATAAATCATTATTGATGGACAGTGTAGGATACAACTACTCAAGTGCATTTAACCGCAGCCGCAATCGAGCTTCAGGACAAACAAACACAAAGCGCACGTGAAAGTCTGTCTCACAGCACAAATTCTGTGCAATGAAGGATTATAAATATTATGAAAATACCAAAGATGGCTGGAAGAACACAGTTAAACCATATCGCGTCAGATGTTTGTTGTCGATACTGTTGGATATTTAAATAAATAGTCAGATCGCAAACAGATTCAATCACCCACGCAATCTTGTTCATAAATGACAGGATTCATATGTCTATTAAAGCCTTAAATCACAATGTAACGTTCAAATCTGCGTTCGCGCTGATCCAGAGAGAGCTTACTAATGTGAAACATCTTTACAAAGTCTTTTGTATCGTTATACAGAAGCGATCAAAATTGAAGGATCTTCACTTTCAAAAAGGTGATTTATTCTAATAAAGATTGTATCAATTACAACATAACGCCAGCAGGTGGAGACAAGTGACTTAAACTGAGATTCCTTCAAAAAACATTGATTCATTCAGGATATGAAACAAGTGAAGTTTTCATGAGCAAGTCATGAAATTATGAGTCATGAATCATTTGTTTCACTTTATCAGTTCGTTGAATATTGTATTCTATAAATAGACAGCAGCAATTTTTTTTCTAGAAACTCTAGTAAATTACATTTTTCAGAATCATGGTGGGAGAATAGTGATATCTATTTTAAAAATATAAATATGAAAAATAATACTACTTCTTCCTAAAGTACTTTGTGAACTATGTTTGCTCAAGAATGTTTTTAGTTTTAGCATTTTGAGTTTGTTCAATAGGCTACTCTGTTCAATATAGCAAAACAAACTTTTAATCCAATTTTTTGTTCCAGATTTTTACTCTTTAAAAAATAAAAATAATTATAATTATATATATATATAATATTTATTTCATGCTCAGTCTTATTTTAAATAGGACAAGGACAAGCAAGACTTAGATAAGTAATAAACTGTATTTCTAAATCAGTAAATCTGCAAATATTGTCTTAAATAAAGTCTGATGATGCAAATTGTAATTTGTGGTTTATATTATATTATAGCAAGATGTAGTTTAAATGCGGCCCGCTTGGCCTCTGAACTTGAGTACCCCTGCCTTAGAACATAATACCAATAATACTATGGTAGTAGTCAGCCATCTATGCAAAAGCAGAGGTCAGTGTGGTGTACTGTAGATACAGCTGTCCAGGACAACATCTTATGTACTGATGTCTTCAACTGGGAATCCAGAAAACCTGCAATAAAAACAGTACAGTTCAAAATCCATCATAAATAACCAATATAATAGGACCGCCCAATCCTGTTCCTGGAGATCTACTCACCTGCAGAATTCTAACCCTGATCCAACACACCCGTCTGTAATTGTCAAACTGCTTTCATTGATGCGCTGTGAGGTAGATTTGTTGACAAGTTCCTCCCTAAAAGTACATTGATAAAACAGTTTTTTCATGGTGGATAATTTAATGAAGTCGTTCGCTAAATAATATTAGCATTGCTAACAGGCAGGACCTTATGAGAAAGGCATGTAACAGCTTTTTAGGTTAGTTTACAGGCATTTACATTTGCATCATAAATACATACTCAGTCCCAAAGTGCTCCTTAGTAAATGTGGTAAAAAGATTTCTAAACTGATTAATAATTAGTATATAAAAAATGAATAGAATAGAATAGAATAGAATAGAGAAAAGGGAGAAACACAGCTAAACCCTCCATCTAAATCTTCTCAAACAAGTCAAAGAAGTATTAGTTCCTGTTCAAAAGTTATAGTACACAGGAAAAAGAAATGAGACATACAATCACCCCCTAAACCTTTTGCATTATCTGGCAGAGTTTTGCTTACTAATAAATGTGACCTGTGCTGGCAAAATGAGTCGGAATGCACACGAGCTAATTTCGAGTTACAGGCAAAAGAAGTGAAAGATGTTGATTTTGGTCGAATTTGAGTTTTTCACAAAAATGAGTTCATTAAGCCCTCTTCTAGCGATCCCAATGCTCTAAATAGTATTTAAACATCTAAATATATCTTTATTTGCATGATTTCTGAGAGGAGTACCTTTTCTCCGCTCGCATCTCGCACTGACTGTCATCCGAAGCTTAACGGCGCTTCTGACGGCTTGCGATCCCGATAAATATACACACATACACGGAATTACAGTATTTAAGTATTCATGCAAAAATAATCTGTTATGTCTTAAGTGAACGTTTGGGGAAATGTTGGGTAAAAACATCAGATGTGTGACATTATATCCGTGCAGTAGGTCTAATATTCAGGCCGTCTGTCTCAATGCTAATCTAATAATAAAAGAAAAGAGGGAATCACTCGCTGCTCTTGATTAAACTGCTTTTGTAATCAATTCATTCATAATAAACACACTAAAGTGATTTTTACATTTGATTATTTGTTTTACTTACTTGAATGCTTTTTTTAGATGTAAAATGAAAAAAGTAATACATTACTTGTTTCTTTCCTGTGTGTGTGTGTGTGTATATATATATATCTTTTTTTTTTTGCATTGGTTCATATTAATAACAACAAAGATAAAATTAAAAAAAAATAGCTATTTTGTGATTATTAATCTAGTAATGATTATTAAGAAAAGAATTGGGAGGAAAGAATTAATGTTGGTGATTTTGCTTTGGAACCTTCAGAAAACTTTAAATCAGTTTTTCTCAAAATGCTTTATCGATTGGATTAAACTACTTCATTTAGTGAGTATACCATGACTGACAACATGTGGTTTGATATCTTGCAGCAGACATTCTGCAAAATGCATTTTTCATGAAAACTGTAACTGGTGTTACGGTCACTGGTGTCACCTTCTTTATGGGTAACACCAGTGAAGATCAGTTTATGTTTATGTTCTTTTACTAACTGCTTTCACTAATTGCTAAACGTAACAATTTAGTCTCATCTATTAATTATAGTTGAAGAATAAGTATCTTTGGTCTAATGTATGTCACTGGTGATTCATTGTGTCACTGGTGTTACCGTGTTTTTTTTCTGTCACATTACATAAAATGTGTCACGTGGCACGATAATAATTTTACATCCATTGAATTCTGCTTCACTCAAGAGTTAAGATTTTAAGGATTGCATCATTACTTGTTTATAACTGTTTTTCCCAAAAATATTTTCATTGTTATAACAAATACATGGTTGTGCAAATGTACTAACATCATTCAATCACACTTTTAACAAACCTGATTAAAATAAATAAAACAATCTCCTTATTTGTTGCATTATCATTGTTTTTCTGTAACTGACTACATGTGCTGAAATAAATCGAGAAATAATATTTCATAAAAACCTCTAAAATTGACAAAGAAGGGAACACCAGTGACAATTTTTTGTGGTCAATGTGGTCTTTAAATAAATCTACAAAAAATATTAAAAAAATCATTAAGCTGTCATTTATGTGTATTCATAATGTAAAAAGATAATCTAATAATGTGGTCTAAGTTTAAATGTTAAAAAAAGAAATACATTTTAAGACATCTTGCCAAAAGTACCAAAAGTCCATGTTTCTGTAGAATGACCCAAATATGAATGTAACCTGTGCTGAGTTGTATTTTTGTGTGAATGTTTTAACAGTGTAAAGTTTGTTTGTTTGTTTATTTTTATCAGGATTTTTTTTAAAGGAAATTCTTAATTTTATTCAGCAAGGATGCATTAAATTAATAAAAAATGAGTGTAAAGTTTTCTGTTTCAACTAATGCTGTTCTTTTGAAATTTCTATTCATCTAAGAATCCTGGAAAAAAAAAAAAAAACACAACAATATTGTGCAGCACAACTATTTTCAAGATTGATAATAATCAGAAATGTTTCTTGAGCGGCAAATCAGCATATTAGAATGATTTCTGAAGGATCATGTGACTCTAAGACTGGAGTAATGATGCTGAAAATTTGATCACAGAAATAAATTACATTTTACAATATATTCACACAGAGAACAGATATTTTAAATTGTAATACTACTGTTTTTTTTGTTATCTGAATTTTTTAATAAATTCAGGCTTGGTGAGCATAACAGACTTCTTTTCAAAAACAAAGTATTTTACTGAATTTTGAACATTAGTGCATGTTTGAGGTTAACTTACCAACCATATGGTTCATTGTGCCTGGGAGATGTTGTCCGACAGCAGGTCCGCTCTGAGTCTGGGGTGCAGGCCATCAACATGGAAGAATGTAGGAACATAAGAAGCAATTTGTCAAAGAGCCAACAATATTTAGTATACAATGCCAGCCAGGTTTATTACAAGGAACCAAGCTAGAGCAGGTGAAATGTAGAAAAGAGAAAGAAGAATATACAGAAAATATTTTTTTAACATAACATAATTTGCTTCTAGGTTTACTTATTTAATTGCTCATACTTCTTACTTGTGGATGTCAAAGCCCTCTTAAAATGTTAAGAAGCTTCACTTGTGTTCCTTACTTCTCCGTCTCGGCTCCCTTCAGAAATTGTGAAATCTTGGAGCCTCCCATCTTGCTGTGCTTTTGTTTTTCTTCTGAAATCACAGAACAGTTTTTTATCAATATTTCTTTACCATGAGAGATCAAAATACGTTTGAATTAGATTCAGTTAATTGTCCCGCTGATGTAAGTGACGTCACCAATTAACGGTACAGTGTAGGCTATATGTTTAGGTTAAATAAAGGAGCCTATTTCCAATCACCCACTGAAAAATTACCAGCTAAACTTTTACAGAACTGTCAAAACCTCTCATCTACACATAAAGATGTAAATAAAATCCCAAACATTCAAAAATAGCTCAGTCTACGGAGTTAGCCTAATGTTAACGTTACGTCCTCTGAAAACGGCTAAGATGCTAACGGACTTGTTCGAAGACACTAAACCATTTCTATGAACTAATTTCACCAGAAACAAGTCGAATACAAGCAAGAGAGGTGTTAGGAATAGCTGTATTTAATATTTGTGAGATTTTAGGGACTAAACTTACCGAAAACAGTAAAAACAGCAGCGAGAAACAGAGCTTCCTGCTTGTCAGTCTTTGTGTTGCCGCTCCGTTTCCATGGCAACTCCCTCCGCTCCATTGTTTGAACGCGGCTCGAACGTTCAGCACGCACGCATTAAAACACGTCACAGTCACGCAGAATTTACATAAATAATCATATAAAATTAGAACATTACATAAATAAATAACTTAAATCTATACATTTAATTTATATAAATGTAGTTCTATGACACCCTGCACGTTATTGTCGGATAAAGCAGCACTTTTATATATATTTATTTTTTAATGAACACTCAACCACCTTATTTTATTAGAAAGCCTGCTTGCATGTAGACCAGGGGTGGGCAATTAATTTCCCCAAGGGTCCAAGAGAAACTTGGGCAGTTAAGAGGGCCAGATTAATACACCTAACTATTCTTTATAATAAATAAATAACAAAAAAATAAACAGTAAATTAATGAAAATGTGAAGCACAATATTTTATGAACGTTCACAAAAACAGTGAAATTGAAATTGTGCTTTTTTTTTTGGCAGTGTTTCAAAAACTTGCATCACAACTTTGGACAAAAAAAGCAAGTACCTGTATTTCAAAGACCAGCATCACATTCCAGCGTTATTGACGTGACATTCGCAGTCAAAACATAAATTCTCATATAAATATGCTATTCATTAGACCTGTGTTGAACATCTCTTTATATTTTTTAAATTTCCGAAAATAGAGTCCAGACTTCAAAAAAGAATCAGTCTATAAACGTGTTTTATTTTATTTATTTATATACGAGTTTTTGGGGAGATAACATAGGCTATTTTGTACGATTTACAATGCACAAGCCATAAGCAGCAATATCTTCCAGATGTAGAAATGTTGTCTATTCCTTTTTGTGTGTGTGTGCGTTTCAGTGGGAAAATCAATGTAGCCTAGTCAACGTGATCTTACGGACATGACAGTTCTAAGAGCGGAGACGGGTAGCTATTTAATAGAGCTGCCCCCAACAACTTAAGATACAAAACAGGAAAATATGCTGATTATATCTTACAAATATTTATGTAAATGCTATAAATAGCCTAGAGCTGCGAATAAAACTGCAGTTTCACGTTTTGCGTCTGCATAACAAAGTAAATCATTTTTAACATGCAATTATATGAAATAAAACCAAACAAGAGGTGTAATGAAGAAAAATAAGGAAAAAGAAATTCATTTTTATAACTTATAGGTATAGCCTATATATGCCAGCGGTGTAAAAAATGACTGCAGAAAAAAATAACAAAACATTCGACAAAGCTCGAGTTAAAATGTTTTGTCATTCATTGTTTAAAACTTTAATCTTCCGCTAATATTTAGAGAGACGGAATAATGAATAAAAATCAATTTTAGTTACCCGGGTACAGTTACAGGCCTGTTCCACTCTGTGAGAGTGCAGGCGCAGATCTCCAATTCCTCTGATCAATTTTCAACCTGTACCAGACGTTATGATTTCGATCAGATGCATCGGTTGTGTCGGTCGATAAGCCAACGTGGTTTCGACGTTGAATCGATGTTTTATTTTCGACGTAATAACGTTCTGATGTACCGACCAAATAACGAACGTTGATTCAACATCGAAATTTGATTGACGATCGATACTGACCGTTACAACCAAAAATCGATGTTGATTCTATGTCAGTTTGCTATCTGGGATGTGTTTGCACACAAGCCGCGATTAAGTCAGCTGACTCCACTGTCACGTGACCCTGTCTCTCTCTCTGTCTCTCTCTCTCTCTCACACACACACACACACACACACACACACACGACGCGCAACTCCGCATTTGAACAGTCAATAGCAAATATTTAAACTAATAACAAAACATACAGTCGCTGATTCAGAAGCGCCAGATTGTCATAGCAAAGTCAGAATTACTCACCTTGGTTCACAAAACGGTCGTCCATAAAATGCGTTGTGATAACATCTGGGTTGTGCTGTTCTGTTGTAAGTAATCTTAATGATTCCTAAATGCATCTACTTCCGGAAGACCAAATAAAGTGCTTTTGCTTTCGCCTAGAAACACAGCTTCTCCCTGACACGGCTGCATCAACACTACTGTGGTTACTGAAACCACACCTTCTTTCTTTACGTGAACATTTGGGCGGCTTTACAAAAATATTTCCACATCATGACTTAGACGTGTGGGGGCGTGTTTGAATGAGCCGTTTTAGGGGGGCATGGCAGAGTCTTAACTTTGATAAAGAATATCTCTTTGGCAGGGACATGCAGAGAGTTCCTCAGGGGCAGGGGCTCAAATGTAAAAAGGGGCAATATGAGGGGAATAAAATTATAGGTCAAAAGTTTGGATACTTTACTATTTTATATTTTTATATTAAGAAGTCACTTATAGTCATCAAGCCTGCATTTATTTGATCAAAATTTTAATATACTGTGACCACCCTGCTGCGTAGAGTTTGTGTCATAAAAATATTAAATTATTTGTATATATTTTGTTATGTATTTAGGTATGTCTATTTCTATTTACATGTGTATATAAGTTTAATTGAAATTACTTTAATGTGTTATGAGTTTGCACTGGACAGTCCAGCTGCATTTTCCGAATTCCTGGTGGCAGTTGAGAGAGAGTAGAGTTACCGTGACAACTGCAGCGCATCCTCAGACAACAAAGAGGACCGCTTGGGCAACCACTAACTCTTGTCTCTGTCCCTCTCATTTATTATTAAGGTTAGTTAAAGTTATTAAAATGTAATGCCAAACTACAGTTTACATGCTTTAATGTGTTAATAATTTTTTTAAATTGATCATTTGTTTAATTGTGTAATTTTCATACCCGTTTCATAGAGAAGTTTATCTGAGTCGTTTGCGTACTACCTTTAATACTTACCGGAGTAGTTGATCTGAAATATTTATGAGTAAATCCAGATGTGTGGAAGATCTGCAACATTTCTGTATATATTATTATCTATTTATTTGTTTACTGTGATTTGATTTAAGTATTTATATGTGTTGATGACTACTGTGATTCAGAGTGTCTTAACCCATACAGAAATGTAATATGTCAATATATGTAAATTACATATATAATGTTAGTGCCCATGTATGTCTGCTGCCTATATGAGAATTTATGCAAAATTCATATATGTAAAACACAGACATATATGAAATATGCTTCTAATATGATGACACCATGTACTTTCACTTATATTAGTGGCACAACTATGTTTTTTATACAGCCTGCACATATATTTGTACTCATTCCACAGAACACACAATTCAGTCTTTTCAAATACAAACTTTAATGCATTTTTTTTCAGCACAGACTTGACAACTACACACTTTTCAAGTAAAAACTTTAACTTCATTTAACTTCAACTTCAGACTTTTATTTTTAAAGCCTTTTCAAAGCGCTCACTTTTTTCCCCTCAGTATTTCATTTCAAAATATTCCCAAACTCACTCACTGGGGAAACACTCATTTTTGATGAACATTTTTCCTGGACATTGCCAGGCTTAGCTCTGCCATCTTCCCATTCAGGGCTGTTCCGATCTGGCCAGCCGAAACGGAGTGCTTTGACATAACTGCATCTGAGAAGGTAGATTTTAAAGAAAAAAGTTTTAGGTATAAAGCAGACAAAACACTGGTGAATAAATGTATCACCAAGATTAAAAAAAAATTCTTTATTGCAGTTTCTTCTAGTGCAAGTCAGTAAAATTGAGTGACAAAGTATGTGAGTATGCAAGTAAGACCACACTTACACTGCAATCAGTGTGTAAGCATGGCGGACAGTTTTGCACCAATTTAATTTGCAGGCGAGATAGGGTCATAGTGCCAAACACCACCCACCACCACCTCTCATCGAAACTAACTTTTTGTTTTTTGGAACGCCGAATGTGAATTTGAACATATACAAATAAAATCTTGTCAGTCCAGTAGCTGATTTGACTGAGTCTAGGCTCACAACACTTTAAATACAGACCTGTGGCAGATGATGTCAAATAGCAAAATCATAACTTACCCATTATAGCTTTTAATTTAATTTCATCCAGGGCGCTTCTTCTCTCCCCATCTCCCCCCTTTGTCACCTTGGATTCCCCTCCTGAGGGAAAAAAGTTGTTTTTCAGTATGAAAAATAACCAGTATATATAGTTTACGTTTTCATTATCAGCAGCATGACAATCAAAATGGTTGAAAACAGACACATACACACCGTCGGTCCATTTACATGCACAGCTTAAATGGTAAATGGACTGCCAAATGGTACCTCTACCACCTGCGCCACCATCGCCCCTTTAATCAAATTATTACTAATAATCAGGCTAAGACCTGAATTCCAGTATAAGGCACGTAACACAAATCCTATTAAAATATTATGTATAGGTTCCACTGGAAGAAGGGGCAGAAGGCAGACGACATGGCACGCAGGGTTCCTCCAGTCCAACTTCAGTTCGATTGGCGTATACATGCACAAGTTATTTGACTTTCAATTGCATTATCTGGGTGTCTTAATCGGAATATGAGTAGTCCAGTTTGGTTTGATTTCAATCAGTTCAGTAAGGTAGTTCTTGAGCCAGAGGGTTGGTCGCTACCATTTAAGGGCAGTAAGGCACATTGTGATTCCTGGAGTGGTAGCGTAGTGGTTAAGGAACCTGGCTAGCATGCTTATAGCCTTAAAATTGTTCTTTCAAAAAATATGTGCTCATTTATGTGTAATTACTTCCACCTACTAATCAAAGTATTCTCGTAAGTGTAGAATTTGCTATTCAGAATACAATAAGTCCAACTATAAGTCGCGCGAATGGCTGAATCCATGTTGCGCCTCCATCTTTGAAATACAATCGCCAACGAGGGACATTCCTGGGAATTCAAGCTCCGCCTTTCGCGTGATTAGCGACGATTTTAAAAGGGACGTCGAAGTTGCCCGCTTTCTTCTCGACAGGTAATTCAGCCTATTCGTGTAAATCTATACAGTCTATGGTATAAATTTGAAGTTTTATAGTTGCTTGGCTAACTATAGCATGGTTGTGCATAACGCTAGAACGATGTCTAGGATACTTTCCCTTGCGTCGATGAAAAAGAATTGTATAGGCTACGTTGTAACATAAATCTGTGTGCTATGACGGATCACAGGCAAAGGACACTCTAAATTGTAGTTATTTTTCATTGCAAGAGTCTAATCTACCAGTTAGCTCCGCTGGTAGCTAAGCGTATGGGGCTTTGGATATGTCACCCCGTGTGTTGTTGTGATTGGTCATAGTGTTATCCATTTGCGTGCAGTGAGATTTTCACACATGCTTGGTGCCTTCCATCGTAATGAGCGATTTCATTACTCGATGCCAGACCCTTATATCTTTCAGATTTAGGTCTGGATTTCCAGGCTAACACAATGTAGCTTTAACATAACAAATGTGACCATGGAATAAGCATTTTTAACCACACTCTACACTACTGCACAGACAATACTAACCTCTCAAATTACTTTTGACGAGTGTTTCAATGTCAAACACCCCAAGCAGCAAAATCCTTGCCATTGAAGTTCCACTGGATGCCTGGCAAGCAGAGCGCCACACACTTCGCGATACGTAAACCCCTGAACCTGGGACAATTTCTTCCTGTTGAACAAAATAAAATTGATAGGCTTAAAATTTCAATTCAGTATAGTAAACAAAATGTCCAGCATTCCAGATTTATGTACAATTGACTGTTGAAATTGGTCCCAATAGTATAATGTCAAGCATTCCTGTGCTCGGTTGCATAAAGCACCTTAAGTGTAATTTTCCCTTAAGATTGCCCTTAAGTTTCCCTTACAATTAAGGGCGTTGCATAAAATATCCCTTAAATGACACTTAAGGGTTTCTTTAGGTAAAACGTCATAAACCCTTAGAATTTCTCTTAAGTATCCCTTAAAGCTCATTAAGTGTTGCATAAAGCCCCTTAACTGTAATTTTCCTAAGTATAACATAAGGTATGGAAAATGTCACCTTAAGTGTAACACAGCAAGAAGATTCAATCCTAAAGTCTTCTACAAGACACAATCGGCCGCTTTATAACAGATTTTAATTTAGACATTTATTCACAGTAATCAAATTACATACAGCTAATAGCTCAAATGCGAGTGCGTCATGCGAGAACACATTTATATTCTATATTTTATTCCTGTCATTTCCTACATATTACCTGGGTGATGACTAGAAAAACACACACAAAAAAATATATTTTCGCAATCGTGTGTTTATTGTGTTTACATTTCTTTTTATTCAGCTTAGCTGCAGCGATCGCTGCTGTATTCCATCATAAGATACTGCTATGAGTCCGGATTGGACTTTCAGCACAACAGCGCCCTCCGGCTTTGAGTATGAATGAAAAATACACTGCATAGGAGTGTTTAGCCCTTCATAATGTTCGCATCGCCTCGTTTTGGATACGAATAAAATTACTATCTTGTCTCTTTAAATATAGATTTCTTCACATTAGTCCCTGAAAATGTTATGTTTCTATGAAAACTTACACTGCTATCTGCATTAACAAATTACGTGTCCATGGCAACAGTAGATTTTTTAACGGCAAAACCTGGGTCGCTGTCATGAAATACTTAACGGTTTCCCTTAACTAAGGGAATGGTTTAAGGGATTGTATGCAACACCCTTAAGTCATGCCCTTAGTTAAGGGGAAATCACGCCTTGAGTGTCATACTTAAGGGAAAAACTTAAGGTGCTTTATGCAACCGGGCACTGGTCCCTACTGCCAATGTTGGAGATTTCATATTATCAATAAGTAGTGTCAAAAAGAGCCATTGCCACAAGGTACCAGGAAATTTGGGAGATTAGATTAGGACAAATTTACAGTAAATTGTATTCGATTATGACCAATTAATATAGAAGACAAGGTGATTGCAAGCACTTTCCAACAGCACTGCACAAAAAAGTACTCACTATTTGAACAGGGTTTGAAGGGCTGGGGAGAGACCCTGGACTGCCGAGGTGCATGGAGCTTCTATTGAGCATTTCTTTTATCTGAGGTATCTCTGCATCAACAGGAAAAACGGATGTGAAAAACTGTAGCCAATAAGTATAAGAATAGAAGTAGACTTGTTTGATCCTGTGAGGGAAATTCAGTCTCTGCATTTATCCCATTATAGTATTCGTGAGACACACTGTTGAAAACATCACGCTTCTTATCAGTCCTTTTAAAATAATGATGTGATGTAAGTCCCCATATACAATTTACACCAGCCAATTTTTCTGTGTGGTCAGAGAAATTTTTCTAGTCTGGTAAATGAATAGGAAACATTGGCAGGTCGAGTTTTATGATCTGGCAAAATAAAAGCCCCCAGCTATTAAGTTTTACTGTGTGTGTGTGTTTGTGTGTGTGTGTGTGTGTGTGTGTGTGTAGAATGGAAATATAATAGGTTTACCTGTGAAGATGAATTTTTTTTATTTCCAGCAATTCTTGACGCACAAGTGAGAGCTCATTGTCACTATTTTCTGCTTGTTCTTCCAAGGAAATGGCAGCTAGGATTTCTGTCCCTTGATTGTGAATGGCAGCCTGTGGCAACATATAAATGATTTTTTTTTATTTTATTAAAACATACAAATTATTGCCTTAGTTATATAATTGTGCTTACAAGCTTACTGTATGACATTTTTGTCCCAAGCCACCTAAAATGTATAAACAATAGTGTTGCATGGGAGGGGGGCATATTTCAAATGAGATCCTGTTCTGACGTAGCCTGACGTTGAGACCGTGTGCTAGTTTGAGTTGACATACATCACGGCCAAACGTTAGCGATTGGTTATGGCAGATCCAGAGTGACTCTGGGCAGATCCAATAGTTTTAAACTTCAACAGAGTACCGCCTACAAGGAAGTTAACGCTTGTCAATGGAGAGAGGCCAGACTCTCTGTACAAATGAAATGTACGAGAGTCTGGTAGAACCAGGCTAATTTTGACGTACAAACAGGAGGCAAATCTGAGCAGCTTGTTTTGTAGTTTGTTTGTAGTATGGTACATAGTAGATAAAATGATATAAGATGGTTATACAACAAGCATGCAGCGTTGAAGGTTTATATATCACTCGTTATTCCTTCGGCGCATTGTAAGCAGTACAATGTAAGCAGTACATTGTAAGCAGTACATAAAGGGATATTCCACCATTTGGGGAATTAAGCTCATTTTCCACCTCCCCTCGAGTAAAACAATGGATATTTACCATTTTGGAATCCATTCAGCTGATCAGTAGTCTTTTTTCCCTGAACATAGCACATACCAAATCATACCGAAACCGTGAACCTAAAACCCTGATATAAACTGAACCGTGAGCTATTTGAAACATTGCAGCCCTAGTACATTATCAAAGTATTTATTAGTAATACACTGGAAATGAGTAGAAATTTGAATATTTACGGTGTGTGCTCCTAAATTTTCTGGTTGTGCCCCTAAAATTTTCAGTTGGGGGCAACTGTGCTCCTTGTGAAAAAAGTTAGTCTGGAGCCCTGGGTGGAATATCCCTTTAAATCTAATTTTGGCAGTTCTGTGCCATCATCAGCTCCGCTGCTATTACCTTAAGGCGAGTACACTTTTATATGCTACAGATCACGTTTGTTTAATTGCTACCTGGTATGTATTGTTGGTGTTTTATTATTGGTGTATTATTGTGTTGCTGGTGGAACTGAAGACTCGTTACATTGTGTATATGCGTGCGGTAACTTATGTGTTTTGTTGTCATTGTAGATTGGACAGCCGTGCATTGGTCTATTTCAAATGAGTTTTAGTTGTTTTATGTTTATTACTTGTTTATTAATGTTTATTAAATTGACATTTTTATATGAATCTGTTCGTTTTTAATTTTAGTTTATAAAAATGCAAAACATCATTTAAAAAAATCCAAAAATTAGTCTATTTTATTTTGTGCGCATGATTTTTTTTAAAAAAGGTTGATTAAAATTTTGGTATTCAACATAGTATTTAAAAATACAACAAACGTTCCTTTTTTGTTTTTGTTCCCATGGTTACAAAACGAAAAAGGAATGGACAAAAGTACATGGACCCTTGCTTCATTTGATTGAATGTTGTTTATGAAATCGGATAGGCTAGTCGAAAAATGGGTAATTTTAAAGCTTGTTAATGATTTCAATGCGTTTAAACGAGAAACAAGCCAAAACAATTGTGCAAAATGACGTCTTTATGGGGTAACGTTAAAGAGTTAGTACATAAAACAAAAACTCACTTTGGTTCCACTGACTGTGGCCACGGCAGTAGGGGGGTCATCATCCTCATCCTCCCACAGATGTTTGGCAACACGGATTCTCTTTCCCACAATGGTGTCGTCTTCGGAATCTTTCTTCGAACGTTTGTCCAACTTTCGCTCCAAAGTATTCATGTCTTCAGAAGTATTCAGTATGTTATCCTACAACCTCGAGGTAGCTTTAGTAACTTAACCCATACGGTAAAAATGTATTTTTCTGGCCAAAATATATTTAAAATATATGTTAAATATATGTTGTATCTGTGATGTTCAATAAAAATGTATTTTTGAAATCGAAAATATATTTCATTTCAACCAACATATACTTCAAAATATATTGTAGGGTGAAGAAAATACATTTCCAACCTTACAGTAGAATGCGTATGGAGATCAAAGTATCTGTTATTTAAAATGCATTTAATGTAATTAAAAATAATCATAATAAAAAATAACAGTAACAGATATGCATCTTATGTACATCATCAAAAAACAGTTGGATACAAACAAAACAGCTGCCAAAGGTTTAGCAAGAATTAGGTCATGTTTATTCATTTGTTTACAGTAGCCTGTCACATTACACAATATCTCAATACTAATCTAGTGTTCATTTTCACTTTGAAATGAACTGTCAGTGATACAGTATACAAAATACAAAAACTGCTAAGTACACTTTAGTTTTTGACAATTCATTATAAGGAATACAATATAGCACTTAATGATAAGACAAATTATTAAAACTATCAGTATAATTTTCAGTTTAAATAGAACATGTTAATGTATATTTCACTTTTACCATTAAATATTCAAATTTTTTTAGTGAATTGCTTTAAAATCACTTTGGAAAAATATACCACATGGCATAATATCACACTGCTTTTGTAATGTACACATAGCTTTTTACCATTAATGCATCAAAGTTTAAATGAATGCAAGGAGATCTTTGAATCTCTTACAAGACCAAAACAGTTGAAACATGTAACTCACTTTCATGATAGTCTGGCCATAAAAAGGTAAGGCCTTCTGTAACCAGAAAGTTTTGAAGTAGTAGTAGTTGGGTTTGCTCTTTAGTTTGACCTGAATCCACCGGGACCTCTATCTGAACAGGACTGGAAGTGCACTCTTCATCAGTATTCATCAGCAGAGTACTGTCTTCTAGAAGGGTGTCTGGGATTTCCTTAAAAAGAGAAAGAGAGAGAGAATTATGGGTCCTGTTAACATCACATTAAACATCTTCAGTGAAAGCCTAGTGGGCTGCACTCATGATAGACACATTTACGTCCAGATCATGAGGTCTTTTGCCAATCTCATTCTCTTCTGCCCTCTAATTGTCTTCTTTCCACTATCATTTCTGCATCTTATTAAAAGAGAGCCACTCTAAAAATAAGGTCGATAACAGTAACAATAAATACATTGATTGATTCTTAAAACTTTCTATACTTAAAAGAACAGAGTTCACACAAGAAATGTTGTCGTTGGAATTACTTATACAATATTTTTATTTTTTTCTACTGATGAACGATAATAACTTTGACAGCCAATCAGAATCCATTTTGCTATGACACAACTGCAACATGCACTTCTCATAAACAGAAAGATATCGTGCATTTGGTGTGAACAGCCATTAACACGTTAAGAAGGCGATCACTGATAGAGATAGTTACTGATTCAAGAACAAGCAGAGGAATCGGACATAGTCTCGCTACATCCCCTGCTCAAAAGAGCCAACTCCTCATCATTCATTTGGGAGCAGGAGTACACTTGTAGTATCTTATGCTATGTGCCTGAATGGCTTCTGATTGAGGAAAAAATTCACAAGCAAAAAAATAAAATAAAAATTTAAGAAAGACATTTGGTTGGTATTAAAGGGTAGTTCACCAAGAAATGAAAATTCTGTAATTAATTGCTCACCCTCATATCGTTCCAAACCTGTAAGTACTTCGTTCATCAAATTAAGATATTTTTGATTAAATCTGAGAGCTTTATGACCCTCTACAGACAGCAAGGGAACTACCACAGTCAAGGCACAGAAACGTAGTAAAGACATTGTTAAAATAGTCCATGTGACATCAGTGTCATCAACTGTAATATTGTGAAGCTACGAAAATACTATTAATGACTTTGTTCAACAATTCCTTCTCTTACAGTCTGTCTCCACCGCCATTTACAAGAGTACCACAATGCATGCGTGTGCATTCCTCTGCTCATTAACAAGGCACAGCACATGCATGTTCTACATCAGCAGCATCACACACATGTATCGTGGTACTCTTGTGAATAGTGGTGGAGACTGACATGGAAGAGAAGAAATTGTTGAATAAAGTTGTTATTTTTGTTTTCTTTGTGCACAAAAAGTATTCTTGTATCTTCATAACATTGCATTCGAACCACTGATGTCAAATGGACTATATGAATGTGGTAGTTCTCTTGCTGTTTATGCAGTCAGAAAGCTCTCGGATTTCATCAAAAATATCTTAATTTGTGTTCTGAAGATGAACAAAAGGTCTTACAGGTTTGGAACGACATGAAGGTGAGTAATTGTGACCCTGTCTGTGAAATCCAGGCCAAAGTCTCAAAATCTAATTATGAGATAAGCATTAAAGTTTGATTTCAACCATTAATTTCACTATGATTTCAATCTTTGCATGGCCTTACTCAGTCAATGTTAAATTTTCAGAGAATGTTCATTACCTTATGAAGTGCGATTTTATGTAGAAAACAGAAAACACACACACACACAAAAAAACTTTTGCTGGGTTTTTACAGCCAGGGTCACAATTAATGACAGACTTTTCATTTTTGGCTGAACTAGGCCTATCCCTGGGCAATCTTTAAACAGTGGGAGATAACATTATCCACACACCTTTTTTTTAGTGCCCATCTTCGTTGGGTTCTTGGAGGAATTTCCTCTTCAGCATCACTTAGATAACGTTTATACGAAATCCTTTGTGGAGGCTCGCTCATTGTGTCTGTGCACGTCACAGCAAATCATATGTGATCTATTGAGGAAATTAAAATGACAAAATAAAAGAAATCATTGAGGATTAATCGTAAAACACAAATGAAAAACATGTAAAATAAATATAGTATGTTATTTACTGTGAAATCTATGCTTACCAAGCAGTTTTCCAGTGAATTCAAAAAATGCAGCGTCTTCTTTCAAGATCCGTAGCTTAATGCGCACAGCAGAGTCTGCGCATGCGCAATGCCTTAGTGACGTTAGGACTTTAAAATTAGATTTTAAAAACAAAGACTTTTTCTTTTTTTAATCCTAAAAATAAAAGTAAAAGTGCAAAAATAAATAAAATAAAAATCAACAGTTCTCAAATCCTTTGTGCAGGCTCGCTTCCGTCTGTGCACGTCACAGTAGAATCATATGTGATGTGACCTATCGAGGAAATTAAAATAACAAAATAAAAGAAAACATTGAGGATTAATTGTAAAATACAATAAACATTTAAAATAAATATTGTATGTTATTTGCTGTAAAATCTATGTTTACCAAGCAGTTTTCCAGGGAATTCAAAAAATGCAGCGTCTTCTTCCAAGATCTGTAGCTTAATGCGCACAGCAGAGTCTGCGCGTGCGCACTGGCGCAATGCCTTGGTGATTTTAAAAATAAAGATAAAAAAAAAAAAAAGTAAATATTTAAAGAATCCTACAAATATTTAATGTAAGTGCAAAAAATAAAAAAAATATATATAAAAAAATAAAAATCAACATTTCTGTTCATTAAAAAAAAACCTTTTTTTTTTTTTTTTTTTTTGAAAAATAACCGACCGTTTTCCGAGGCGCGAATTCCGACCGTGAGAATAACGCTGAAGATAGAAGACGGGAAGAAACAAGCCGATTATGTTTGCGTTAATTAAGTGGGTGGAGGATGGAAAATTCTCAATTCTGCCAACTGAACATATTCGAGATTTTGATGAGGATGAATACTTCACGGGTATGGAGGAAAAGAACGTTTATTTGGTGGAGTGGCGCCAAGGCGTCAAGGAGCCAAAAGGTGGGTGGCCGGTCTATGAGGCCTCCATCATCAAGATAGCAGGTGCCTTTTTCTTAATCTCCAATATAATATTCCTTTATTCTCGTTTATTAAGCCTTAACGTTAGCGCTTGTAGACTTGAAGATATTAGTAAAATATTCATGTTTTAGTTAATTAACACCAGTATGTTGTAACGTACTTTAGCCTTTTCTTATTATTCTACCTCCTCAGAAAGGGAAAAAACTTTACAAATAAAACTTAAGGAAATTGAAGAACAGCTACCCAAGCCAGACATTATTAAGAGAAAAAGTAAACCTTCTATAAAACTCCTTGAGGCCGCAGAGTTAAGAGACGAACCAGCAGCTAAGAAAAAGGTGAGTGTTTTGCCATACATACATACAGTCAAACCAAAAATTATTCAGACACCAGATTATATTTTTTTACTAGTGGGTGCAGGACAATATAGTTCATTTATGTAAGTGAGGATAGCAAAATAAAGTAAACTGACATATTATACCCAAAAATTCTTCATACAGTGGAATTAAAAAATGTGGGACCAAAAATTAGATTTGACACTTTGACCTGACCATGTTGTGTTGCATACTGTACCTTTCTATCTAAGTTATCTGACAATATGAATTTGTTCTGTTCTGACACAGTTTAACTCTTGAGTTCGTCATATATATATATTTTTTTACCATTTTCTAAACTATAGCGAATAAACTGTAATAATATGAGAAATTTTGAAGGTGTCTGAATAAATTTGTTTTGACTGATACACACACACACGCGCGCGCATTTGTGCTCAGAATGATTCATACCCTTAATAAATATGAATAAATCAATAACAATTAATCTTCATTGTTAATCTTTTTTTGGAGAATAAGAATTTTTAAATTAGTTATTGACCACAATTATCACCACAATTAGTTATTCAATATTTATTCCAACCTCATTTTGCCAAGATAACCGCTCTGAGACCATTCCTTCATACAGAATCACTCCAGACTAGGGGTCTCCAACCTCATCTCATTCAAGAGCTACTTTTTAAAAAATAAAAGTGGCTGAAATATTTTTATTTTATTTTATTTTTTTAGGTATACCCTACAGACCTACCAAATGATCTAAAGGTATGGAATGAAAAAAAAATTGAACATCTACAACGTGTCATTAATCTGTTGAGAGAAGAGAACATGAATCTAAAAAAAGAGAACAAGTGGCTGAAAAATGAAATACTTGAAAGTAAGTACTGTACTATTGTGTGTGTGTGTGTGTGTGTATGCGTGCTTACATTTCTACTGTATTTATCAAAACCTATTCACATTTAATTTTACTTTCACAGAAATCCCACCTCTTCTTCAGGCTACAGAGCACTTACTTACAGAGGTTAGAATTGTTTACAAAATCAAAGCACAGTTATGCTTTAATAATATTTACTAATGACAGTACTCCACATTTGGTTGCTCAGTAGTAATATTTCTGCATATTTATTTCAGCCCATGAAATCGAATGCAGATGTCCCTGACGTAAGATTTAAATCTAATCAATTTGTTTGTCATTATCATTAAGTTGTCTTTTTTTGTGCAGTTTACAATCACACAAACCTAGCAAGCATCAATCAACACTTTGTCTAATCTAAACAGATTCTCGCTGTATTCATTAAATACCTAACATATAGTATATATATAATTATTTTATTTGTTGTAGCCTGTGGTATCTGTTGTAGATGTCCATGATTCACATTTTGCATGTTGCTCATATTTGTTAACATATCATGTATGATTAAAAAAATAAATAAAAATACATATATATATATATATACACACACACACACTTGTACATTGTACCTAGGATTGCAGCCACTTGGCCCCGCCCCATTCTTATGACAGCCCTGAAGGAACAGTCTGCTACATCAATGTGTTTTATTTTTCATTACAGTGTTAAGTGATTTGTTTCTAATAGACTGTATGAATTTTCTCTTACAGATGTCAAAGTCTCAACCTCATGCTCCCCTCTCACATCCTCCTAAAGTAAGTATTAGTTGTTTTTTTATACAATGCCTGTGTCGCATGCTATTATGTCACATACTAAGCATAACTATTGAAATAATGACTGTTTTCTAACAGATTTTCCCAAACACTAGCCATGTTTGCTGTCATTCAGGCCAATACTTCTGCTCAAAAATCACTTATTGGTCAAAGCATGTTTGGCAAGCTCGTCAAGATACCCAAACAGAAGGTTCTATGATTGATAAATACATAAATAAATACATTTCCTTTCTCTGACATTCAGTTGCAATTCACATCACAGCTACATGCAAACTACTATACTGTAAATTTAAATATCTGCATTTTGCGGTATAATCATCCCACTAGAAGAGCCACAGTTACTGTGTCTCTTGAGATTATATCAATTTATTTTTTACCAATACCTGTACTGTTACTAACGCATATCCATTTACTGTATTAATTTTAGCCTGTGGACTCAAATGCAGCTGTCCTTGATGTAAGTTGTGCATTTTTAACTATTGTTTTTATTACTTTATTTTTTACATTCAAATATTCCTAGCTTCTTAGTGATTTGAACATGATTGCCGGTAGATAAAGAATAGTTCACCTATAATTGATATTCATCATTAATTTCACCTGTGTTGAATCAAGTTTGTATGCCTTTTTTTCTTGACCATAACAAGACATTTTTTGATGGAGATATTGTCACTATATGCATACAGATATACAGTCCTAGTGCTTGACACATGCACAGAGCACTAGATGGAACTAGGAGTTAACATGATCATGAAGCTGATTGCTGATGTCAGTATTTATAGTAGAGGTATATTTTGGTGGAATGTTTTGGTCTGTTCTGACCCAAAATCAACTAGCTTCTGAAGACATGTATTAAACTACCGGAGTCTTATAGCTTGTTCTATTTATTCATTTAAAAAAAAAAATTCCAGAACATGGAAACTGTGCCTATTCACTTGAATTGTATGGATATATTTGCGTCATACCTCCATCAAAATATATGTCACATGACTTACAAGCAGGTTTAGATTGTTGTGCAACATTGTGATATTCTGATATTTATTCAAAGATTTTATGGTGGTCAATGTTATGTGTATTGTTTTTAAATATTCTCCTTTATAGGTGCCGAAGGCTCCATCCAAAGCTTCTCTGTCTGGTGCTGCTAAAGTAAGTATTTTACTTCCGCTTTGCAAAATACATGGTGCCATTGCGTAAATGTCATTCCTTTGTTTTTTCTTAATAAAGTGTATAGGTTTGTAAGTAGGTTTTTCCTTCTTTCCATTTGTTTACCAGTAATAGTCTGTCTGTAACAACATTGTTGACTTTAATTGTATGTAAGTATGTACGTATTTATTTATTTATTTTAGGGTTCCAGTGATGCTGAATATGTAAGTACTGTTTGCTGACAATTTAGGTAGGTACATACTCAAATGTGTTTTTCGAAGACAATTTATATTGAAAATCTCTTTTTATGCGATCACAACCACAGGTGGAGTTAGCTCATGGCACGGGAATAAAAATTCTTAAACATCAGTGGGCTTCTGCCCTGCAGGCCCAAACAGCCACTTCAATGGTGCGTGTTCTTTTAATGGCCACCTTTCCACTGGAGGTTCTGATCCACAGCAATTTAAAAGGTAAATAGTTTTGAAAGTCAGTTCAAATTCTAAGCTAATAAAATAAAAAAAATAAAAAAATAAAAGTATTTTAAAAAGCTTAATTCTACTTCTCTTTTATTAGTTTCTTAACCAAAACATACCCATAACAATATGCATTTTTCTCTCTCAATAGCATATCATTTTAGTTCTAATGTTTAGATGAACATAGATTTTTGGAAATCTAAAGCTAATCAGACAACTGTGCACCCTATTCAAATGTTCATGCATGTCTTTTGTAGGAGGACAGAGCAAAACGGACATCGGTGCCGAGCGAAGAACTGCCCTTGACAAGGAAACTATGGCAGCCATATATGGTAAGTGAAGACTTTCTGTGCATCTGAAATTGCATACTGTGAGTAGGTACTACTTTTGAATTTGAACTTACTTTGCAACCATTAAAGAAAACGGTATGTTCTATATGAATAAAAATGTGGACTTACTAAATTAGCCACGCTGTTACTGTCACGTGACTTAACAGCATCATTGGTGTCTCTTCATTACCGTTCATAATCTTTCTTTTCAAAATTTTGTGAATTCGGACATGCTACTCTGTTGACAAACTTTTTTTCACATGCATGCATGAATAGGAGTGGAGATGCACCAATACCACACAGCATGTGAACAGTGCTGTAACCAGACAAAGAAACACCAACAGAGAGCAGAATGGAGTTATTAGAGATTACATGTACACGTATGTTAATAATGTTAATATTCATGCCTATATGGCTGATGTGCATAAGCTGATAAGCAAAGCACACTGGGTGGAATACAGTTTAACAGGTATAATTAAGTTTAAAAATAACCTGAAGGAAAAATCTGTTTGCTAAATGAAGTCAACATGATTCATATTTTGTTTTTATTATTATTATTCATTATTTGTTTCTGTTCTCAGTATTTTTTTAAATTACAAATGCTATGAAAATATAGGTATCGGTATCAGCAAGTACAAAAAAAAAAAAAAAATCAAAGTTCATAAAGAGGTTGTAAAATATATGTGGATATGTGGTGAACCACCCCTTTAAAATATAACTGTGATTTTTGTCTGTTACAGTGGCAGTGAGGAAGAGGTTTCCCAATGTGTCCAGAGGGGCTTTGGGGATTGCAGTGAATTCTAAGCTGGGGAACTGAGACTGCTTGAAAAGAAAAAACATGTTAATAAATATATATATTTTAAGTATGTTACTTAATTAAAGTGTTATATATATATATATATATATATATATATATGTATGTTCCTTGCTTGATTGATGTGCTATATGTACATGTTTTGGACATCAAATAAAGATTTTCTTAAAATGTTACATGTGAATGTATTTTCTTGGACTTAAATATATGGAGGGTAAAATATATTTTTAAATGATTTTAAAATATATTTTTACAAATATATTTTCAAAAATGGGCAAAAAATGTATTTGTAGAAAATATATTTACATAAATATATTTTAGCAAATATATTTTTTGGCCATTTTTTGTATATTTTGAAATATATTTCAATATATATTTGAATATATAGGAGCGCAGCGACTCCTATGATTCAATAGCAATCACTGCTTGAAAAAGACGAATCGAATGAATTCTAGCAAACAAACTTTAATGACCTAACATTATCGTGCACTGGATACAGCTCATCGGTTTTTCATATTAAAAATTACATATTGTTTTCCTAAAGAGACCGCGCCTGACAGTTAGGCCTAACGTTACTCATCAACACTCAATATGTCCGGACCGAACGGTTTTTCTGACGCTATGTTATCATCGCAAACCTAACAGAAACCATCTAAAAACTATACTCTTCGTGGCATTTAAACATCAAACAACACTAGATTGATCATTAAATAACTTAACTTACCTTTTTGCATCTGAAGTATTCCTCTTGAGAACTGTGCCCGCCGAAATCTCCTCAGGATTAACCGCTGAATCTTTCTCTCAGCGGCGGATCTTCATTCTAGCAGCGGCCGCAGGCGACAAAACCAGCTCGGGCCGAAGGTAACGTTAGATACACGTAACTACACCGAGTGTGGACCTGCAGCACGTACAACAGCTTTCAGCCGAGATCGGCCCAGAGAGAAAAAGCCGTCTGTCAGCCAGAAGTGTTTTGTAGAGTCGGCGCGGCTCTGGCCCGTTATCTTCTCACCGACGTCGTGACTGAGCCGACAGTGCCGCATTTCAGCCAGAATCGGCCCGAGTGTGCTTGCTATCTATAGAGCTTGGCAACCAACGTCACTGCGCAGTGCATTCTGGGACGTAAACAAGAGGGCGCCGCCATATTGTGAGGCCACATCGGGCGAGACTTAAAACGAAAAACAATGTTGAAAAGTCGATTAAAAGAACGAAATGTACTATACAGAGACAAACTTCTACCGGACGCAAGAAAACGGTACCTGGAAAAGATGGCCAACCACCCACATCTATATTTTTGTCTGATTTAGATAACTACACGATCGTCACATTCAGGGTTCATATACGGTCATGAAAAACCTGGAAAAGTCATGGAATTTTAAAACAGCAATTTCCAGGCCTGGAAAGTTTTGGAAAAATAAATAAACCCAGAAAGTTTTGGAAAAGTCATGTTTCACAATTCTATGTACGGTAGAATTATGCTTAATCAGGCCCTGAATTTCGGTGTGGGATTGCGCATATTCCCGCAGCTTTCGACTTTAAAATGAGGGAAATTCCTGCAAAACATTTATTCAATATAGCGTGTAGGTTAGATGAGTAAATAAATTCACACAACCAGTCATTTGAAAACAGCGTGAGAGATTCAGCTGCACCGCGTCTTCTCTCTTTGACCTTCTCTTCACATCGGCGCATGTAACGTTAGTGCTGCTGCACGCTGCGATACAAGACTTTAGCTGGCCTTTCGGTACAGTTGACAGAATTGTCAAATGCCTAATCAGTCATTGTTGCATCATCACAGAAATGTATTATTTGCACGTCTTTTTAAGTCTTTCTGTACTCGTGCGCTCGAGGCGCTTTTCTGTGCGCTGCAGTCACATCCAAAGCGCGCGCTGCGAACAAACAAACAAAGCTTGTTGCGCTTAAGTGGCCAAATACACACAAAATAACGTCAAAATGGTCGTCCTGGCAAGTATCCTCATAAGCATGGTCGGTTTTGTCTTAAGTTGCGAACGCATATGTATAAGTATTGGATCCGTGAAACAGGTCTTGTGACAGCAGCGTAATAAAGCTGTGCCGTCTGTCATTAATGTTAATCAAACAGCAAAAGACAGAAGAAATCCCTCACTGCTCTTGACTAAATAATGTTTTGTTGAATAACTTTAATATGTTGATTTACAGTTTATTCAATTTCTGTATCCTATTTAAAACATTCATATTATAACTTCCTCGGTGTGTCGCAACAAGTGGCCTCACAAAATGGCGATTTTTCCCATCAGCCACCGCGGCGCTAGAGCACCGCGACGTCACGCCCCCATCCCCTATAGCTCATTCACAAACAGTATCACGTGACAGTTTGGCAGTAGGTGTATGAATGAGGAGAAGGGGGAGGCTGCAGACCTGAAGCAAACAGTATGAAACAGGCAGCTAAGAGATAACTGTTATGGCAAGCCAAACTATTCATAAACACCTGCTCGGGCGTCTGATTGCACACTGACATGTCAAAAGCGTGCGTTTTGTCAGCAAAACGCGCGTCCTCGACGTGTGATTTTCTGTAAAAACGCGCGTTCTTAACGTGCGCTTTAGGTTCTTGGAATACGCGCTTTGGAATACGGGTTTTTTCTAAACGCGCGTCCACGACGTGCGATTTGCTGTAAAAACGCGCGTTGTTGACTCGCGCTTTGGAGTTACCAAAAAACGTGCGTTTTTGACGTGCGTTTATCATAACAGAAATGAGCGTCGAATATGTGCGTTTTGAGTCGGACAAAACGCACGTTATTAACGTGTAAACAGGTAAACCAAACTGGCAGTGCAAACGCCTGTCTGAAGTATCCAACCAGGCGAAAAGAACGTGCTCCCTCCTAGTGTTCTCAAAATAAGCCTGTGCTCACTTCATAGGGCTTGAGTCTGTCATGCTTTGTCCGCTATATATGGGGTATTATGGTAAGGTATTGCTGCCACATGCATATTATTTTTTTCCCCACTCCTGGTAATGAAGGAATGTTGTCGTTTAAACAACATATTTTTCTATATTATAGTTAAATTTTTAACAACATGTAATTATTTTTATGTCATACAAACTATGTTTCTCCGTTATAGAAGACATTAGGCTGTATCGTTACATTATGCACTGCTGGTGTCGCCACAGTCCCGAGATAAATGAGGATCTGCACGCTGCTGAAGTTACTGCAGGAGAGATAATAGAAATACACTGTCCTAAATATTGTTTTTATTGTAGCAACATGTTTATTATGGTTATTGCACACTGAATAATCGACTCTGGGTTGGAATACATCTTTATTTGAATTACTTCAGTTTGATTTAACACTTTGATGGCTGTATCAGAAAGTAAAGCTACTTTATGAAAGCATTAAGACAGTATTTTCAAGAGGTGAAATTGCTATATATCCACACTGTAAATCTCTGTCTGAAATAAAACTCATGACAATCATAGGAATTTATTTGAGCTCGAGCCTTGAAGAAGCAGCTGGAAATTTTTTAAACCATTTTTAAACATAACACCTTAACTTTCTGATAGAACAAACAAAACTGTAAAAACAACAAAAAATGTGACAGTATTTTATGTCATTCCAAACTCTGTGGCCTGCAATATCCCACTGCACATGAGGTTGCAGAACTCCTCATAGCTCCTGAGTATTGGTAGGCGGAGGACTACATCACATGTGTTAGCCTCTGGGAATTTGCGGTCTGTGTGCATAAATTCAATGATTGGCTGGTTCTTGAATCCTAGTGGGGGCAACTCCTCCAGCCCAGAAGCAAAGGCAAGGACCTCTTGCAGAGTAAGGTTTTTACTTTGGTCCACC
This sequence comes from Onychostoma macrolepis, assembly GCF_012432095.1. Lineage (NCBI taxonomy): Eukaryota > Metazoa > Chordata > Actinopteri > Cypriniformes > Cyprinidae > Onychostoma > Onychostoma macrolepis. The sequence goes on along the minus strand of NC_081158.1, from coordinate 2,496,998 downwards.
TGCATTTCTCCACCTGTGGAAAATAATATAATTATCATAAAAAATATCTGGAACTAGGTTTTGGCGATATAGCTTTGCTTACTACTGACATCATACCTTCCACATCTAGCAAGAAGTCACGGAACCAGGCATAGGTTCTAATTTCATTGTGTCTGCGATTGCTTCCCTGCTCTGCGAAGTGTGGGCTAAAGACATCAATGAGGTCCTGGGCAGTCAGTGGGTCCTCTTTGGCCAGGAACAGATACCGAAGATGTTTAGAATTTGTCTTCATTGCAGCATGCAACCCTAAACATCCCAGACCATCCACAAACCTACAGTGTGTAACAATGAGATAATTGTTTTCATTTCACACACAAATTAGCAACTAATTAATAATAACACTTTAGAATAACTTTCATTAATAAATCAATAACAAACATTACAAAATGCTTAACAGATCATTAGTTAATGTATTTTCACATAGCTAGAAATATATGCTTTTTAATGTTTACTAATGTACTTATTAAACATTATCTAATGATAAACAGATCATTGTTGTTAATTATTGTTAATGTAAATGCTTACAAATGTCATTAAACTTTCAATTCATATGATCGTGTACTTTGTAAACAATGTCAAAATAATTTATAGATTTTTATAATGATTTAGAGCTTCATTAATAACAAACATAATGATTAACGGATCATTAATTAATGCTTACAAATGTCATTAAACTTTCAAATTATTTGATTATGCACTTTAAACAAATCTACAAATGATTTTGAACAGAAATTATACAATTATTAAAGGCTTATTAGTTAATGTACTTTTGAATGCTAACAACTGTCATTAAACTTCAGTTCATATTACCTAATGCTCTTTTTTACATTTACAAATTTGCTAAATTAGTCAGTTAGTAAATTAGCACTTTGAATTACTATTGTGTATGAAATGTGCTATATAAATAAACTTGCCTTGCCTAGTCATTTTAAGCATTTTACAATAATTTGTGTTAATATAATCATTAACTCATAATCAGTCTGTAAAGGTCATATATATGATCTTGGTTTGTTATAGACTTCTATTTCTTTCACATCATAAATCATTAATTATTTGTTCATGTTTTTCCTCTTTTTTTAAAAATAAATTTAATTAGTACTTTTATGAGCAGTCATCTTAATGACAAAATGTGTCCCAAATGACCTGAATTTGCTCTATTTACACATATTTACAAATCATTTATTAATTATAATTTGTTCATGTTTTTGCAGTACCCAATCTATAAATTTGAGACTATTCATCATTTGTAAATGTTTATAAACATTTACTACTAATCATTCAGTACTTTTATGGGCATTTGACTTTTAGCTGCTGTTACAATGATTGTGTGGTTAGTTAAGTTTAGGTAAATGCTGGCTAAAGACATAACACACATTGTAATTTAGGCTCAACCCTTATAGTAGTACACTTTTGTGTATCATTAAACGGAATATTCCTTGAATTATATACATCAACAGTAGAAAATAAATTAAAAAAAATTATTTATCAAAACAATAAATTACAAACAGATTAAACCATGTTCTCCTGCAGTATAGTAATCAAATTAACCCTTGTGTGCTATTGACATCTTAACCAACCTGTAAACCTACTCATACCACCAAACCTGTCCCTAACCATATGACTTAAACGTTTACTTATATTATCTGTTAATCATTTGGTTGGTCAATCATGTGTTTATCTATGTGAATATATATATATATATATAACTAATGATCTATTAAGCATTATATAATGTTTGCTAATGATTTATTAATGTAAGTAATTACAGTGTTACCATAAGTTTTACAAAATATCATAATTCAAGTTCCCCTTCATTCATCTAAAAATGACTACATTCATGACAGCACAATGGACGCAATGTTCATTAATATGAAATTATTGACTCAACTGTTCCATTGCAGCATTAAGTCGCCCCTCCAGGTAGAACTTCGCTGCACACTGGACGACTGTCTCCCTGTCTTCTAGAGTACGACACTGGATGTTTAATGACCCAAGGAGAGAAAGACTGTTTGAAGCCTCTTCTAAAGCTTCCCTGGTCTCCTCAATGGTTATGGCATCTTGGATCTAAAAAATTTGTTTATTCTTAGTAACATATCAACTACAGAAACACTGTATTTTCCAGGACTTGGCATCAGCATTAACAAATACACGTGCCTTCTGCAGCTGGCTCCTGAACCCCTCATCAACAATTTCTGTCAGGTCCACATCTTCTGTAGCCTCACCCACAACCAGACTGAACAGTCGTGGGGCAAAGAAGTGGGGTGCTACACCGCCATGGATCAGGCAGATACTGATCATTTTTCCAAGCAATTTGTAATCCCCTTTTGAGATGGCTGAAAAAGTTTCAAACAGACATTTGTATTCACATTTGTCTAAATGTCATTGTTAAAGGGGTGGTTGATTATGATTTCACGCTTTAGTTGGTGTGTAATATTGCTGTTTGAGCATAAACATCTGCAAAGTTACGATGCTCAAACTTCAATGCAAAGGGAGAACATTTCTTTTACAGAATTTGCTTTGTAAGGCCTACAACAAATGGCTGCTAGGGACTACAGCTACTTCCTGGGTTGGTGGCATCACAAACCGTAAAATTTACATAAACCCTGCCCCTGGGAACATGCAACAAAGGGGGTTAGGCCATGTTGGGTTACTTTAGAGAAGAGGAAGTCTGTAGTGTGTAGTAGTGTGTTGTTGCAATGCTGTCAAAACGCTGTTATTTTCACCGCTATTGCAGGGCCTCTTTGTTCGGCCTTTCTAGGGACGCTGTACTTAAGGAACAATGGTTAAAATTTGTGTAACCCTGTTCCTGAAAATTATAATCCAAATATAGCTCTCTGTGCTGCACATTTTACGAAGGACAGTTTCCTCTCGAGAGTGAAAAATGCTACCTATCAGATTGTGCTTCCAGCGTGATATCCATGTCGTTTGAGGCTTTATTAACACTTACACCTACCCCAACCCTAAACCTAACCTTACAATATTAAACATACAGTGTTGGTAGCATGATCTGGTAGGTAGCATTATTTGTTAGAACACTGGATTCGAGCAAAAGCTTGTCCTGAAAGATGGAGCAGTTCCCACTTTAAGAGCAGAAGCTGTTGTTTATGGGCCACAACCTGTAAGTATTTTTTATTCTTTATTGATGTGTTTTCCGTTAATAGCTTCTATTGTTAATTTTATGTTGTTGCAAGGATGTAAACAAAGGGCAATGCTGTTTGGCTCCACTAGCCAGTTAGCTAAATGCTTCAACAGACTGTTTTAGGAGAACGGAAACAGCTGTGTAGAATAAACGTAAAATATGTGAAAAATAATGTGATTTTTTTGTTTTTGAAAAGAAGCATGAACACATGTTACAGTGCACCCTTATAAACACAATCAAGCCTAAGAAAATTAGCCAGTTGACCACCCTTTTAACATATTTCCAACATGGGTTGGACCTTTGACTAAATGTGAATATAACAAAATGCTTACCATGGCTATCCAGGGCCAGTAATTTAGAATGATCTGGGCCTTCAAACAAGCTCCTGCTCTGTATATCCTTCATTAGGAGATGACAAAATTCCCTTGTTGGCCCACCATCATCCACTGCCCCTTCTGAGTTATTGCCAAGATCCATAAACACGACTCCCAGTGGCTTATATGGGTCGAACAGACACCTACTGAATGCACGTCGTGCAGAGCCATAAATGTCATCTCTGCATGAATTAATCATATTTGATGAGTGTTGATCCTCTGGATTAATTTTGTTGGTGAGCTCTGTGAGTATCTCTATAGCACGTTGCCTGAAAGAGAGCAAGTGGAGTACAAACATAATTTAGAAATGAATCAACTTTACTGAGATATAACATTTGTGATAGGACTGTAGGACCATGTTTCCACCAAAGCGTTTTTCCCCAAGGCTAGTGTATTTTTTCAATTGTTTTCAATGGGGAGTTGAGTTTTTTGTGCGCTCTGCGAGTTTTTTCTCAGCGCCCAGAGTTGAAGAATGTTAAACTTTGGGTAAAATGCAGCGCTCAATGCTTTCACTTTTTAGTCAGCCGTCCAATCACAGTGGAGGATGGGCGGGAATAATACCACACAATCAAGCTTTACAGCCTGCTTGTACAACAGCAACAGACCACAAGAAGAAGCACAACAATGGAACAAAATGATTTTAAACAAGGGCCAGAGCAAGTAATTTATATTGTTTCAAAATTTTTGTATTCATAATTAAAATATATGCGGGATCAGATACTAGTTACACTTCCGTGTATATTCCGTATTAAACAAAACGCTGTGCAACAGAAGCACTCTCAAGCGCTCACAGCAGCGAACTTTCAGCAGAGCACCTGGCATTTTCAGTTGGCTAAAAACACTTTGGTGGACACATAGCCTAAGGTTGAAAGGAATCACTAGAAGAAAATTAAATGAGTAGAGAGGGGGTGTTTACTTGGCGTTTACTGATGAGTCTATTTGGTCAATGAGGTCCTCCTCCAGCCATTCATCCATGTTGGGTTCAGGATTTGGGGAGTTCAAACGGATTTGCTGTATTTCAGACAGTGAATTATTTCAGTAATTTTCAAATAACAGAGTCTGCATCAAGTGGAGGTAAACTGTGACGTCAAAATCATAAAGGCCCATTATTACCCTTTAAGGTTTTGTAAGCTACAGTTATACATAACTGACGGTATTAGCACCGCACACAACCAAAATAGGATTTTTTTTTTTCAACACAAGGAAATAGCACTGAAATAAATAACATACTTCCACCTCCTGTCCTTCCAACCACTGAACAAATAACGTGCAAGGTGTAGTCAAGTTATGTTCTTCAAGGGTTCCGGTCATAGTGCTTGATAGCCGTGTGCCTGCACTTGGCATGCTCAACCAGAATATTTCACTGGCCGAATCGTCATTGCCAGCGTAATCCATAAGGTTCTATTTAAAAAATAAACAAAAAAAACAAACATAAAAACACAGATAACAGGAAAAACATGCACACTTATAGCCTATACAGAGGTTAATGTACAGTACCAGTCAGGTTTTGACACACTTTCTCATTTTCTTGGATGGGAAATTGTGTCCAAACTTTTGTCTGGTACTGTACTGCAAAATAGCTAAACTTAAATATCAAGAGATCTGGGCAACCAAAGTTTTGGTAAATTTGAACCAATTGAGAAATAACATGCTTGTTAATCTCAAGATGTGAGAGTACAGTAGAAACACCTGCAATGACTGTGTAGGTAGGAACCGCCTTGACTTCATGGAACCATCACAGTATTTCAGCTGGATTCTGTAGCCATTTAAAGGTTCAGGACACAGGCGACTGCGTCTTTCCATTAAGGCCTTGTGGAAACAAGACAACACAGCTTTGGTAATCATCAAAAAAGTACTGATGAGATTTATATACAGTCCCAAAAATCTATCAATGGGTGGGAGAATGAGAGCTTTGCTTCTAGACCTATCTGAACCTTGGCTGAACTGAGAATAGATGTGTTCTTGAGGTGGGATTTACAAAGACATAAGTAAATTAACTTCCAGGTAAAATTGATCATGATTTCAATTAGCGGTGTGTAATATAATTGTCTGTGATAATATTGTAATTTCTTTTGACATTCTTGAGTATACTGCAAAAACCATGCAAAACACACCTACAGTACAGAGTGCATGCACACATTACATGATGAAGTCTAATACAGACTAGTGCACATGCGCATTTACAGTGCGTTCTTTCACTGCATGATTCAGTCTATTAAAATCTGATTCAAATGCACTTAGAATGATCACAAAATTCAAGATATGGGGGCAGAAATGTATAGCGTTATATTATTTCATATAGTTAATCAATACCACATGAAGAGTGCTTTTTTTTCTCTTCAAAAATCAGCATGATTACAAATGTGATATTGATTTTATGCAACAGTTCGACAAACAAGAAGTTAATTAAGAGACTTACGTTTTAGACACCATATTTCCTGTTTTTGGCTATTTCGACAAAAAAAATAATTCCATACACAGCCACATCAATATTTTGCATCTCTAAGCAACATGATGGTAGTTCGTTTTTCACATTAAAACTATATTTTCGGTTTTTAAACCATTTCAAATATCAGTATTTAATGTTTTGATTAAATATCAAAACATTATTTATGCATTTGTAATTGCATGTTAAATGCATTCATGTCCTGCATTAAACAGTGTGTAAACACATCTAAATGCCACTTCAGATGCAGCTTCTGTGTTCCCTCTGCATTGCAAAGATCAATTTTCATGATACTGATTTCATTTGCTTGGTAATTAACAGCCCAAATATCTTACTATTTTAATTAATTGTACGAATTTGACTCAAAAGATGATGCACACTTTTAGAAATAAATGGCTTTATAAAGGTAAAAATGGCCATAAAAGGTAAAAATAAATTTAAACTTATCGGAAAAGATTCATTTCTGTCACTGATGTGACCACCAAACAGAATATGAATTATATCAAAAACTTTAGGAATCATCTGTCCACGGTAGTCCTTAATCGTTATTGATAAAATCCCAGAAAATATCCAGATATAATTTGTTAATATCGCACATTCCAAATTTGAGTACTTCTGAGCCAATTGAGATAAAGATGTTCATTAAATTGTCCTTGCCTCTTCTTCTATTAGATTTACATAACTTTGGTCTTGGAAAAATCCACCTCACTGTCAAATCCTACAAAAGGATCAAATTTACTTACTTTCAGTCTCCTCTCTTCCATCAACTGCGCAGCTTCCTCGCTACGCTCCAAAGCCAGTCTCTGCGCTTCCTAATAGAGAAGTGTATTACGGCCAGTTTAATTAAAATACATTGTATTACATTTAAACCCCACTTTACAGCCCAAGTGTAAACCTAAGATGGCATGGTGTCAATCCAGTAAATACAACCTCTTCAGTATGTCCCTCACCTAAAAGTTGTTAAACTGAAAAGTATTAAAAACTAAAGTGAATGTCTAAGAAAAACAAATGGATTTGCATCGTTTTGGACTTGCCCTCTCCTGGTCCCTTTGCTGGTCTCTGTTGAGGGCCTCCAGGTATTCTATGTCCTGGCTTCTCCTTAGTGTTCGTGTCTGTTCTATAGTCTTTATATGAAAACACACAACAAATTATGTGGCAACACACACTTAGACACAAAATTAAGCACAGTGTAGTATTTCAGCACCGGATATGTCCTAAGCAAACTATAAATTAAACTAATTGCATGTATATACTTTTTCAATTAGCAGATGCAACTCACTTCCACTATCTGTTCAAAAGATGGCATCTCTGGATTTTGCCCCCTGGCCTCTGCCAGTTGTGTTTCCTCAATTGAGGGAAAATACATAAAATCACAAAGGCATACACATTTCATTAAAAATAGAGTTCTGAACAGAAAATGAGTAAACTGTTAAATTAAAAGGTTTTAACCTCATCCAGCCTCCCTTGTGACTTGGAGGCTAATCATCATTGCCTCCTTTGCAATCATTATTGCAACATTTGTGATTACAAATAGTGACAATTCATCCAAAGTGCAACTTACCTCCACAAACACACAGTCTGAATTCTCACAACTGACATCATTATGCACCTGACTAGACAATCTGCTTGAGCTATTTCTAATTTGCTGTGCAGAGCTTAAGGGTATCCTTAAGGGTGATAGGGACACATGACTTTCTTCAATGGCGGGCACATGGCTGTTGTCAGGTAGCAGAGAGTCTGACAGTCTTGGCCTGGTAAAGGGAGGGGGATTTGGGGTTACAGGCGAGGGTGCCTGGTTGTGCACAGTAACATGAGGTTGATCCTCGCCCTGTGTGTATAAACGACAGTTTAGTAAACCTGCGTAATAATGTCCAAATCCATCAATGTTTCAAAAATGGTCCATTCATATGGACTAGATCAATACATCAAAAAAGGTAGCAATAGATAATTCTGGTTCTATACAAAATGAGTTACCTTGATTCTGACATAAACCGCAGACCTATTCAATTCAAGACACTCTTTTATGTCACGTGGTGTGATGCCAGGCAAATTCACGACAATGATGTTATGATGGGCATCCATCCGACAGAGCTCTAATGTTCTATTACCAAGCCTTGGGAAAACACGCCTTATTTCACTGACAAACTCCTCCTCTGTCTGGTCCAAAGGCACATGCAGATTTACAATACCCTGGCTCTCTGCAATTAAAACAAAGAAAGAAAAAAAAAAAACCTAAACAATCCTGTGTGGCCGTCTTTCGGATGAGACGTTAAACCGAGGTCCTGACTCTCTGTGGTCATTAAAAATCCCATGACACTCATCGTAAAGAGTAGGGGTGTAACCCCAGTGTCCTGGCCAAATTCCCTCCACTGGCCCTTGTCAATCATGGCTTCCCAATAATCCCCATCCACTTGATTGACTCTATGACTCTCTCTCCTCTCCACCTGTAGCTGGTGTGTGGTGAGCGCACTGGCGCCGTTGTCCTGTGGCTGCCGTCACATCATCCAAGTGGATGCTGCACACTGGTGGTGGTTGAGGAGAGACCCCCCCCCGCATGATTGTAAAGCACTTTGGGTGTATTACAATACACAATAAAGCGCTATATAAATGCCTAATTCATTCATTCCAAGTCCAAATCCTGTGTCCAAACACCTATGGCCAAGTCACTGATTGAAAAATAGACTATAGGGCTGCAACAAATGATTATTTTGATAATCAATTAATCTAACCTAACAATTATTAGAAAAAATGAATCGACTTCTCACTAATTATTTCATTGATTATTCAGTAGGTTTTTAACTATTATTCTGCTTTACAATTACTTAAAATATTGAGTAAAATTTTTTTATATCAAATAAATAATACAAGATTATCACTTCAGGTTTTGAAAATGTCAAACAATTATATTTCTACTGCACAATTACAATTATTTAAAAAAAGCTAAACTTAATTTTAACTAAACTTAATTTAAAAATAGTGACCAAAGATTCTACATATTCGTTTTGACCTCCACCTGTTGAAAAATGACTATTTCCATCAATTCAATACATACCTCGAGTAACTGGTCGATTTGTCCTCTGTTCTATGAATCCCAAGCGTACCCTTATCGTCCGCGCGGGGTTGGCCCTCCTCCTTCTCCTCGGAGGCCTTGGATTTGTCTAATTTCTGAACTCTCGCAACCTACAAGTAAAAACGTTACACCAAATTGGGAATGTGGTTTTAGAATATCGCTAACGTTAATACATCGACCCTTCGGTTATGCGTAACATGTTCAATCACAATTTACATGATTTACGGTTGGGTTATACATAAGATAAAGTATCTCTCGCAAGTATTCTTATGACTCTACGTTGTTTTACAGTAGCCTCAATAAATTACCTTTCAATGAGACTGCCCTCTTGGTCCTCGTTTGCCAGACTTGCCTGTCCTATTAACCTGTCAAAGTTAGCATTTATTTGTGATCTTAAACTTATGAGACGTGATCTGTACCTCTGATCTGACATGTTCTTTCTCTTGTATAACAGGCTGAGCGCTGATCTTCCTCCACTATGTATGTTGGTAGTCATGTGCTCTACGCAGACCACGTTTTCCCATCATCCTGTTTGCCGTGGCGGGATTTCCCAGACTTACGCAACGCATTTCGCGCGTAATTCGATCGTTATTATTGCAGGATATTATATCTAATAAAAAAACATAATATCCAAGACTTTAATAATATAATTAACTACGCCCATAATAAAACGTGACACCAAAGTCTACAAATGCATTAAATCTTTGCAAATTAATTAAATCTTTATATTGTATTACAAATCACATCTTATATGATGAACACTTAGACAAGAATATAAACGCATATTAGTAAATTTTGAAATTGTACTGCTTGGTGTTTTAAATATTTTATGAACAATTTTCTGTTAATTAATATGCCAAAGAACAAAATAACAAAGAGAGTTCAACACCCAATTACCCTTTAATAAGGACCTCCATACCACATTCAGGGGCATATTTACAAATAGGCTAATGTGCAATGCAGTCAACAGAAAAACAAGCTAAACCTATGTAACTGTCAAAAATGGCCAAATAGATTACAATGACTTATACCAATACATATAACTTGCAATACTGTTAAAAAAAAATTCACAAAACTACAATATTAACAGTCTATGGATGAACCACAGACTGCAGGAACATAACTGTCATCTGAAAAAGGTCAACACCCATCCCATCCCTAGAGACACCCAGAGGATCCACCAAGCGTTGGAGTTGATGAACATCACCTTCATTTAGATTGAACAGACTTTCAGGGACATTGATGTCCTCTCTCCATAGAGGTTCGGCATTATGGTACTCAGGTGTGTCCCTTTCTTGTGCTATTGCTGGATCGGGCTCCTGTGCTAGAACATCACCCTGAAGTTCTGGAGCATTGACAGGTCCTTCAAATACATCCTGAATGGCTCTCAAGGGCCTGTTCTGCAACCGCAGGCATGCTCGGACAAACAGCTGTACTGGAGTGCTAAATCCCTCAGTGCGCAGGCCATGATTATTCCAGCGACGGCGGAAAACTCTGAGATCCCTGTTTATTCTTGGGAGATACACATAGTGCAAAGCCCACATGTGCAGTTCATTGGCAAGATCAATGATCCCCTCCGACTCCAGGAATGTAAAGAGGCTATGGTACACATTGATCATGCCAGACCAAAGATCGCCCCAAAACCTCTCTATCCTTTGATTGTGTGTACTCTGACCTCTGAGAACACTCCTGTTGCCCATTCCACGAACGACATTCATGAAGAGACACACATCAATGTTCTCTCCACCGTAATCACAACGCACTTTTGATGGCAAACCATACTGAGTGACTGCTGTGTTGAAATGTTGCAGGACTGTTCTGCTCCGATTGTTGTTGGATGCGACAAGGAAAACCACAAGCCGACTGTAGCCATCAATCGATCCATGAATCACAATCCGCCACCTTTGAAAACAAAGTATTTTTTTAATTACCAGGCAGCCCTTTCTCTAGTTTAATATGAATATGAAGGAATATTAATAGTCATTATAATGCAAATCCTTGAAAACAATGTCTTACTACGAGACACATTACAAAAATTGTATATAGTATTTGTCTACCTTGATGTATCGCTCCAACACAATTACCACAATTACCAGTCAAAACAACTGTAAACATGATGGTTGGATAAATACCACGTAAAATATTTATATTTATACCATATAAATAGGTTTTAATTAATTGTAGAGTGACTTGCAGATGTTAGGAAAATTAATCATTACCTTATGAGCTTGTGATAACCGTCTAGGTGCCAGAGAGAGTTTGGGCCAGTTACGCGATATGTTCTGCGTTGTAGTCTTTGTGATGTAGCTCTCAAAACAGCTGCATCTGGATTGGTTCGAAGCATACTCGCCCTCACCCTCCTTCTCTGTACAAGCACACCTGCTGAGCTTAACTGAGCCCTCACAGATTCAGGTCCAATTAGATCATTTTGACCGACAGCATCAATGATCATGTTGTCAAGCTCCTGATCCGTAATCCGTGCATACCGTCTTGAACGATTGAGATGAAAGATTCTGTTAAAAGGGAAGATTTGGACAAAGCAGTTACTTAATATTGTTAACCATTTAATTTTATGCCATTTTTTAATTTAACAAATATCTTTCAAAATCTAACCCCAAAGTCTGATATTTATTTTTAGTTATCTAGGAGAATTTGCTTTTTTTTTGCATTTACAAAGCAACTGTTAGCCAATAGCAGTGGGCATTTACTTCCAAGTCTACAATCCTCCACACCTATTCAAACAGAGCGTTCTGATGAGGGGGGTTAAAAACAGGACAGAAAATAGCCAATTACTTCTAAATTATGGTGCTTTTTGATGCAAAACTCTTGATTACATTATAAGACCTCAGAGAACAGTACAAAATAATAAAAAGGCAGTTCATCACCCCTTTAGGCTGCAAAGATGCCCATGTGTCCAATCTAGTTTTCTGACAGCCACTGGTTGCGATGAAAGCATGAGACAATTTGACTTAACTAATTCACACTAATGTGTTAATTAGGGAAACATCTAAAATATTAGGAAGTCATGAGTTCTGGCTTAATCCCTGTGCTCACATGAACATTTACAGTAATTTGATGGCATGCACAAATATGTATTAAGCATTAGACACTGGTTGAATCTTGCCTTAATCGCCGTCTCACAGTGGATTGTGACACATCAAGGACTTCAGCAATTTGCCTTGAAGTAAATCCAGACCCCACCAGAAATTCTAGTTGTGGCCTGGTTATATCATAGGATGGGGGACCTATACCACCATGGATAAATGGTACTCGATAGCCACTTACACCTTCTGGAAGAATAGAAAAAACAGACAGCATTTTCTAAAAGGTGAAATTATTCACCAGTCATTCACCAGTCAAATTATTACACCATATGGTGATACCATGCATTATGGACTGGTGAATAATTTCTGCCCATTAACAATTTGACTGGCAAACTGGAGAAGCTGTCTGATTAGTGTTCAAAAAATTATATTTCCACATGATGGGCTCTTTGAATAGGGTACAAATGCCGGCCATCCCAAGTACATCGCTTTATTAAACTGAAGTGTGCAACAAATGTAAATATAAATATTATCAATGACATCAAACAACCTTGATTATTGGCCTGGTCTCGCAGGACCTGAATGAACGCTTCTAGAAGACCAATGAGTTCTTGCAAAGAAGCAGTCCCAAATGGTACCCCACGTAAACTGAGCAACACTGTTTCCAATCTACAAGCACATAACAAAATAATAAAAAAATGTTCAAGAGACAATATTAGATTTAGTTCACACCTGGTCTGTTCTTGATGCCGTTGGTCTGCAAAATGCATACAGTATGGGAAAGTCGAAACTAACTTTAACATTATGTGTGACTGCCGGTAACACTTTATAATAACATTTATTAATAAATCATTAACAAAGTTAAATAATGCTTAACATATCATTAGTTAATATATATTCACATATCTAGAAATAGGAGATAATGTGCTTGTTAATGTTAACTAATGAACTTATTAAACATTACCAAATGATAAACAGATCATTATTTAATGTAAATTGAAATGCTTACAAATGTCATTAAACTTTCACTTCATATGATCATGCATTTTTTTTTAAATCTTCAAATGATTTTGACAAATGGATTACCATGAATAAAAGCTTTATTAATAAATCATTAACAAATATTATATAATGCTTAACGGATCATTAGTTAATGTTTACAAATGTTATTAAACTTTCAATGCATTTTAAAAATCTACAAATGATTTTAACAAATTATACAATGATTCCTAGGTTATTTGTTAATGTACATTTGAATGCTAACAAATGTCATTAAACTTCAGTTCACATATTAGCTAATGCTCCTTTTTACATTTACAAATGTTGTGAAAATATAGCTGAATTAGTAATTATAAGCACAAACTATTTATGTTAACATATGCATTAACTCAATCACAGTCTGTAAAAGTCATATATTTGGTCTTTGTTTGTTGTGTAGACTTCTATTATTTGCACATCTTAAATCACTTATTATTTGTTAATGTTTTTGCATACCCAATCTAAAGTGGAAACTAATCATCAACTGTAAAGGTTTATAAACATTTACTAATCATTAGTACCTTCATGAGCAGTCATTTTGATGGCAAAAAGTTTCCCAAATGACCAGAATTCACCCTATTTTCACATCTTTACAAATAATTTATTAATCATTTGTTCATGTTTTTGCAGTACCCAATCTAAAGTCGAGACTACTCATCATTTGTAAATGTTTATAAATATTTACACATTTTTTAGTATCTTTATTGTCACTGGACTTTTAGCTACTGTAACTATGTTTGTGTAAAGGGTGGTTAGTTAAGTTTAGCTAAATGCTTGGTAAAGACATAAACACATTGTAATTTTAGTGCAAAACATGTTTTCATTACCTCAACATTTATATTAGTATACTGGTGTGTATCATTAAACAGAATATTCTTTGAATCATACTTCAACATGAGGGGGAAAACAAATTTTCAGGAAAATATATGTATCATTTACTAAAGCAATGAAATATGAACGGATTGACCCCTGTACACTGCTGACCCCTTACCCAACCTTAAACCACCAAACCTGTCCCTAACCCTACCTGTATACCTTAACAGCAGCAAAAGTGTTGTACATTAAGAAAAGCTTTTAATGATTGAATAACATGTTAAAATCCTTTGTAGATTTTCGAGATGGGCATGATCATGATCATATGAATTAGAAGTTTAATAACATTTGTAAGCATTTTAATTTACATGAAATGTTAATTAGCCTATTAGGTAAGGTATACAGTTATTAGTAAACATTAACAAGAACGTTATTTAACGTTTCTTTATATGTGAATATATATTAACTAATGATCTGTTAAGCATTAGGCCTATATAATGTTTGTTAATGATCTTTTAATTAAAGTTATTATAAAGTGTTACCCGGTGAATGAAAAACAGTGATTAACCTACCTTACAATTGTGGTTTCCACAATATCGAGGTCCGGGTTTAACGTTGACAAAATATGACGACAACTGTCGTTAAAAGTGATCCTGCACTGTACCAGAATTCTATGAGCCATGGTGGTCCTCTAGGTGCTACATGGAGCTAACTTACAGAGGTAACCTTACACAGAAGCTAAAATGAACAACTTACATCCCTTAGACATCACATAAATTGTACCACACCACTGATCTATAATAGAGAGTTTATCAGACCCATTTCTTTAATGAACCTTAACCACATACAATTAAAAATATGTTTAATATTTAATATGTTTAATGTGCTGTGTGGGGAAAAAAATAATATGTATGTGGCAGTAATACCTTACTGTAATACCCCATATATAGCGGACAAAGCATGACAGACTCAAACCCTATGAAGTGAGCACAGGCTTATTTTGAGAACACTAGGAGGGAGCACGTTCTTTAGACGCACGCTTTTGACGTGTCAGTGTGCAATCAGACGCCCGAGCAGGCGTTTATGAATAGTTTGGCTTGCCATAGTGTGAGAGTTTGGTAGTGCGCGCGCTAGAGAGTTTGATAGTGCGTGTGAGAGAGTTTGGTAGTGTGTGCGCGAGAGAGTTTGATAGTGCGCGTGAGTGAGTTTGGTAGTGTGTGAGAGACGGTATAGTAGTGTGTGAGAGAGAGTTTGATGGTGCGTGTGAAAGTTTTGATAGTGTGTGAGAGACGTATAGTAGTGTATGAGAGAGTTTGATGGTGTGTGCGAATAAAGTTTGAATAATGTCTTGAACGGCCTCTCATAGTGCTCGCTTTATCACACACGGCCACGGAGGCCGTCCATGAATTCCCTGCTTTGCCATGGCTCCCTGCTCTG